>NC_031495.1:43665094-43695834 GCF_000237925.1 Schistosoma mansoni | reverse complement strand
TTCTGAAGGACATCAGCACAAATTTCGAGTAGAAGTGAAGTGCTGATGATGTCCTTCAGAAGGACGATGAGAGCTCCACGACCAAACCATTCAGCTCAGAGAACAAAACTCCATCAAAATCATCCACCTGAGCTACAAATCTTCTCCACCATCCCAAAATTAGTGTGATTCTTTTCTGTGGTGTATTTTACTGAAATTAAACATTGGATCATTATATTTTTCAGTAATGATAAAAACTATTCAACTACTAAATAGAAATCTCACGTTTCGTTTCACAGAATTAGAGTTAAATTTTAGTTACTGGGAAAGATTTTTTAATACTTCTGGTAGAAGAAATGATCTTTTTCAGTAGGGAATATATTTATAACGCTAAATGCCATATTGATTTTGATTTCATTGAACAAATATTTTCTCTTTAGAATAAAATTGTGTCTAAACGTTTTATGTATGAACGTTTGTTGTGCTATTTCTGCACTCATCTGTAATTAGCATGCAGTTTTGTCAATGAAACTTTATTAATTGTCGCGTCATTCATACTGTCAAAAATGTTATGCCAATATTTTGATGGATACTAGTAACCTTCAGGCCATTCATATACCTAAGCCTAACAACATATTGTTAACTGAACAGTAAAATCTACAAACAGACGAAACGATTGTCAATGAGATTTTCAAAACCAAGAGCGAAAACACTTACAAAACAGCAAAGTAAAAAAGTGCTGTTGAAAATTTGCCAAAATAACGGTTGTTCATGCATCCATATAGAAAATGTCGGTTAAACGTATCAACATAAACGAAATCAAATGTAGGGATCGGCAAAATGATCATGCTACCATATATAAAGAACCAATAAAAGATTACAACAAAATTATTGAGGCATTTTGGAATAGGCATAGCGGATAAACCAGGAAAATTACTTCAAATAATCCACAGGATGAAATGAAAAAGAACAAGAAAAGACGAACGTCATCTATGAAATAATATTTCAACTGAGAAGAGCATTGTTTCGAACAAAGTGAGTATCTTCTTCATCTTCGCCTACCTGAACACCAAGTAGCTGTGTGACGCCTCGACGTTTACTCACTTATATCAATAAACATTGACAACTGTGACCACATATTCGACATGAAAATTGTTGAGATCTTAGTTGGAGAGATTGCAAAGAAGACCAGAGAATTTTTAGAAGCCTGACACTCAAGTCACTCATAAATTAACGAAACCGTCTCAAAAGAACCAATTTGCCAGCCAACTGAGAAATATCATGGACGAATATAGAATCTGTAATCAAGTTAAAGAGAGAGTCATTCAAAATAAATATACCCAAAAATCTCAGGATAAAGGTCAGTAATAACTAATCAGGATCAAGTTCAACAGGACAAGGTACCAGTTAGATGTGGAGAAGTCCAAATAAATTAATCTCACCCGAAGATTGTTCTACTGATGTTGGTCAGAATAATAATGAAAACTTCAAGATTAAACCATCGAGTTCAGAGAACAGAACACCAGTAAAATGTTTTGATAACATCCACAATGAGTTTTGTGCACGGTTTTCTAGAAAAAGTTAGAAATCATAGGAATTTTATCGAAATGATTATTTTATATGACATTTATGATGAAAGAAATGAATCAGTGAAAAAATGTTTATTTTAATAGCATTTTGACCCACTCTTTACCCTTAAGGTCCCATAAGCTAATGTCAGTCAATAGTTAATATTTTGTGTAGCTCCAAAGAGGGTGATAAATACATTTTAATGAATAAATTGAAAAAAGTTTTATCATCATACATGAAATATGCACTAATTGTGTTGTACTTTGTTCATTATTTAAGTGGATGTTAACGAATGATAGTTTTAACTTCACAATAATCAGCCTTCAGAATTATCTAGTCTCTATAACCACTGGTTCTGAGTGAGGTGATATCATCAGTTTCACTTCGAAGATTATTGAAAAAGACTGTACAAACATCGATAAGTATAGAATTTTATTCTGTGCATTCATTAATTGAGTTACATAAAATTATCCCTGTAAATAATTCAATAATTCAAAAAAAAACTTTTTTGACTACTTGACATATTGCTCCAGTTACAATAGAGGTTATAATTACATTTGTTTACTTACTTGCGCCGGTTGCCCTTCGTGGAAGCATAGGCCATCCACCAGCATTCTCCTGTGGACTCTGTTCCAGGTAGTCATTTCCAGTTGTTTCCAGTTGCTATTCATCCTTTTGACGTCCGTTTCTAATTCCATACTAATTTTATTTATAATACAGTGTAATCAATTCAAATCAAAGAGTTTCTCATACAGATTGTTGACACACCACATTTCACTCATATTTCATATGGAACACGCAATGTATAGATTTTGCTGTCATTTATGCAAAACAGTGATTTTGTTTTCACATATAATAAGAATTGCAAAAATGCAATTTATTAATAATACACAGAATATTATCAGTAGGCTGTCAAAAATGTAATCAGTGATAAAAATAATTCTTGAACCTAAAGCGAGCTGCAAAAATAAAAAATGTATGGCGAATTAGCACCAAAGTATCAAGACGTGCATGATCAATAAATTGATACAGTGCTCTTAAGTAATAAGTGCTTGTGAAGGCAAGACAAACTCCATTCAATTTAGTGACAACAGTAATTGGACTAGATAATAGTCATTAGGATTAAACTGAAAAATAAATAGAGATCGGAATGCGCTAGATTAGTTTATAGCTCCTGATATATTTTTCCATTGTTATCATCTAGAAATTCAGTAACATAATGTCTACATACCAGGAAGCTTGAAGCAATGAATAAAAGTCAACCTGAAATAATTCTTTTCATCTACAACTTCTTAATAACAAATAAACAATAACTATTTATGTTTTGATTCCCACTGTATGGGTTAGGCACGAGTATAAAAAAACAAAACAAAATTAAATACAGTCATTAAAGCTAAGTAAAATAGTTGGACACATTCACGTTTAACATTTTCATCCGTAGCTATATCACTATACGTTCATTTGTTATGCAGATTATGTATCTGATAAATAAATCATAACGACTTACGACTGTCAGACGTTTAGAAGTGATCGAGTATTTCGCAAATCCTCCAAATTTCTATATATAACTATGGATATAGAAAAACAAGGTATACATAGCAAATGATACAAATTCTTAAATCCTATACAGTTATACGATCAACGTGTTTTTTAGAAGTCAATTTTTGTTCATTGATGGATTACTAAAAAGAAACAAGATTGATAATCGAAGCCCGTACTCACTTTACAATAATTTCCTGGACTAATTTTCTACTAGTTAACTAAACGCTAGTATTTGGAATTCTTTAAATTTATACTCGATTTACAATCTCACATACGAACCTAAGCTTTTAATATTAACATGGTTTGGGAGTTAACAGTGACTTTTGTCGAATTATATTATTCAATAAAGAAATTGAAGAAGAATAAAGACGATTTATTAGGAAACCTTTCTTTGTGACGATTTCATTTACTTTGGCTGTATAACTAATAGTTTTTTCTATTCCTTTACAATTATTATTTTAATAGCTATTAATTGGCTGTTATTACAAAATTTAATTGCATTGTACTTACTATCCATCAGGTGAAGATTTGTCATCAACTTTGCATTTTTTACTAATTAATTATTGCACAACATCTTGTCAGTATCCTTAATGTATTCGTGACACAATACCACTTCAAATTTTCTATTTATTCAACACCATACTATTTTACCATTGACTAGCATATCAACTGACTATAATAACGATTGTACAAATTAAGTAAATGAATGTTTTCTCTGCTCCATTTATTTGTATTCATCAGAAAAATAAAGAAATGGCTGTTCGATTGTGTATTTCCATTTGGAAAAACAAATACTACTGATTATTATTTGAACTAAAACTACAGGTTCGAATAACAGATGAAATTTCATAAATATATCGGTTTGATTGAAAAATTTGGATTTTATCAAGTTTTGTATAAGTAGGTTTGGTAAAAATGTTTAGAAAATATGAATTCATGCTACTCTGTGTCAATTGTTGTTTCTACGATATTTAATAAAATGAAGACCTGATGTTAGATATTTAGTACCGAACGATAAAAAGCTTTGAGCCCTAGTCACTTGCAGGGTAGGATTTATGAGCAACATACATTTACAATTGCAGATGAACTGTTACATATATCCTTATGTTAAACAGAATTCACTCGGCATGTAAGAAAACAGACATCAATTACCAATCTGTAATAAATTATGAATTATCTTATTTCTATAAAATAACAGTGATGGAGCTAAGTTTGGTTATAATGTCTTTGACATGAACACCAGGTAAAAGAAGTGCAATAAATTTATGAAGCACGAACATTGTGGGTATTACAGATACACTTTTCAAATTAGTGATACCCACCAATAATTTTAATTTCAAAACATTCTATCAGCTGCAGTCAAATATATAGCTCTATGGAAGGCTACATTGAGAATTAGCATTGAGTTGTTTATTGTTAAAGATTAACTTGTAGTGCAAAACACCATGCAGTCCATGTCAACAATCAAATCTGATCAGTTATATGACATCAATATGAAACCGGAGCATTGGTTTCATGACGTTACTTTTTAGTGCTATCACGGCTGTATCTATTTTGACTCTGTGTCCATCACAACAAGCTGAATCTTATAGATTGAAGAATATAGCGCGACTACTGACTTGCAAAATCAAATAAGAAGACCTGTTTACACTCAGATATATATATATATATATATATATATATATATATATATATATATATATGCGATTTCATTAGCAAAGTTGTACAGTCGCAAATATGAACGATTTCAGAATAGATATGTACAATGAACTTGTTGTATGGTAGTAGTTTTTCGGTGATATGACTGGATAAGACCAGATTATTTAGAGCAACATTTTATGTATTGATTCATTTTGAATTTTAGTCAGACTGATAGGTGGGGACTTCGTTCAGTGTGAAATTTCGAGGTCAATATTTCCTCGTATCTATTCATTAGGAAGTTTGTTTTAAATGACAAGTGTGAACTCTCACTCATTGTGATAATTAAATTCTCGATATTAGTTCAGGAGAACTATGTTTAATTTGTTCCTACAGTAACTGTACGTATCCCCTCCTAATGTGATAATATAAAGCGTGTGTAAAAATTAGCACACGAATGACTACTATTTGGTTTAGTGATAACGTGATTTTGGGAGTTGTTTGGAGACGTGTTTTTAGAGAGTTAATAAATCTCCAATACACCAATTTTCTATGTTCTTACTTTAAGTAGTGGGAATTATAGTAGTTTTCGATTCTTAGTATAAGCAGTAAGATCGAGAAATCACAGTGGTTCCCAACTATGAAATAAAATAGTAAAACTGCAAACAAAATAGAGTCGATGCTCACATAACTGTAACGACTCACGGGATATGACAGTTGGCTATCCAGATACAACATTCCGATTCCATAAGGAGAATCTGATGTGCATACTTATAAAAAGATTCAAAATAGGTCTAAACATTTGTTCAGTCCTCCCCAATTTTCATCCGTAAGTCTTTGTTCTGTTCATTTAAACTTCTGTGCTAAAATAAAATTAAGCAGATAAAATTAATTAACTGAGAATTTCTAGTAATATTTTGTAAAAGTAGTCTAAATGAGCTTTGTAATCCACCTGGAGCCCCTCTTGGGTTTTTGCTGGTCCTAAGCCCGGATAAAGGAGGAGGGTTGAGCTTGGGGTTGGAGACCCTATCCCGTAGAAAACTGACTCGCTTAAAAAACTCTAATCAGGAAAAATAGTTCAAACCACTTAAACTCTGCTCTGGAAGTTAGAAGGTCTTCATTTAGAAGAGTAATGATGTCTCATGATGAAAGCTGAGTTCCCTCAGAAGCCACGAGGTCGATGTCTCTTCTGACAACTAGAGTAGCCATTTATTTAGGTATATGGAATGTCCGTACAATGTGGGAGACTGGGAGAGCCATAAAATTGCTGCGAAATGAAAAGACACGACGTGGAGGTACTTGAAATCAATGAAACACATTGGACGCAGGTTGGACGCTTCAGGAGAGCTACTGATATACTCCGGCTATGAAGAAGAAAATTCCCCACATACATAGGGCATTGTACTGATGCTATCCAAGCAAGCACAAAAAGCACTTATAGGATGGCAAACTCATAGATTCAGGATTGTCAAAGCCTCTTTCGAAACAAAGAAAGACTGCATTACAATGAACATCATCCAATGCTATGTGCCTACCAACGATAACAATGAAGACGTGAAAGATCAATTCTACGATAGGCTGCAGTCAATCGTCGAGAAATACCCAACAAAGGACTCGAACATTCTGATAGGGAACCTAAATGCTAGGGTTGGAAAGGACAACACGGAATATGAAAACGTCATGGGACGTTGTGCACTCACTGGGAGAAAGGAACGAAAATGGTGAGAGATTTGCAAACCTATATGCCTTAAACAAATTGGTCATAGGCCGCACCATATTCCCACATAAACGTATACATTAAGCCACATGGACTTAACCGGTTCATACTATACATAATCAAATTTCACAAATCTTCATTAACAAAAAGTTCAGGAGGACGATGGAGGATGTGAGAACCAGAAGAGGAGCTGATATAGAATCAGATCGTCATTCGCTGGTCACCAAGATGAAATTAAAACTTAAGAAGCACTGGACAACGGGGCAGACAACATCACAAAAGTTCAATATGGCCTTTCTTCGGAATACTGACAGACTCAACAAATTCAAGATAGCTTTCAACAATAAGTTATAGGCCTTTCATGATCTACTTAATGGAGAGGGAACTACTATGGTGAGCAACTGATAAGGGATAAAAGAGGCAATCACTTCAATATGTCAGGAGGTTCTGGGCCAAAAGAAGCACCATCACAAGGTATGAAACACTGTTGATGGACTGGCTAAGATTCAAGAAAGGAGGAACAAGAAGACAGCAATCAATATCAACCGAACGAGAGCAAAAAAGCCAAGGCACAAGCCGAATACACAGAAGTAAACAAGCAAGTGAAAAGGAGCATCAGAGCCGACAAACGTAAATATGTGAAAGATTTAGCAATGACAGCAGAAAAGACTGCAAGAGAAGTAAACGTGAGACAACTGTACGAAACAATTGAAGAGATTAGCATGGCCATCAGACAGATCAAGAGCAGTAAGGCAGCGAAACTAGACAACATTTCAACAGAAGCGCTGAAAGCGGACGTAGCAGTAACTGCAAAGATACTCCAAGATTTGGGATGAAGAACAAGTACCAACAGACTGGAAAGAAGGACTTCTGATAAAAATATCAAAGAAAGGCGATCTCAGCAGGTATGAGAATTACAGAGGCATCACTCTTCTCTCAATACCAGGAAAAGTCTTCAACAGGGTATTCTTAAACAGAATGAAGGACTCGAGACCAACAGGCTGAATTCTGTAAGGATCGATCGTGTACTGAATAAATCGCAACTTTACGTATCATTGTGAAACAATCAATTGAATGGAATTCATCACTCTACATCAACTTTATTGACTACGAGAAAGCATTTGATATTGTGGACAGGACAACACTATGGAGGCTTCTTTGACACTACAGAGTGCCTGAGAAGATGATCAACATCGTACGGAATTTCTATGATGGATTAGACTGCAAAATTGTTCATGGAGGACAGTTCACTGACTCGTTCGAATTAAAGACCGGTGTCAGGCAAGATTGTTTACTCTCACCCTTCCTCTTTCTCCTGGTGATCGACTGGATTATGAAGACGCCAACATCTGGGTGAAGCACATGATACAATGGACAACTAGGATGCAGACTGATTATCTAGATTTCGTAGATGATCTGGCTCTCCTATCGCATATGCGACAACAACTGCAGGTCAAGATGACCAGTGTAGCAGCAGCAGCTTCAGCAGCAGTCAGTCTCAACATACACAAAGAGAAAATCAAGATTCTTTGATAGAACACAACATGCACCAATCGAATCACGCTTGACAGAGAAGCTTTGGAGGATGTATAAACCTTCACATATCTGGGCAGCATCATTGATGAGTATAGTGGATCTGATACAGCCCTCACATGGAATCCTCAGGGTCAAAGGAGAAGAGGAAGACCAAAGAACACAATACGGTGGGAAACGGAGACAGAGATGAGAAGAATGAACAAAAACTGGATAGAACTAGAAAGGAAGGCCCACGACAGAATGGGTTGGAGAATGCTGGTCGGTGGCCTATACACCATCGGAGATAACAGGTGTAAAAAAGTAGGTAAGCGAACTTTGTGAACAGAAAACGACAGTGAAATCACAATCAATGAGTGATTCCGGAGTAACAATAAGGTGACTGAGATTTATTTTAAAAACAGTTATACCTTGTGTGCGTGTGCAGCTTGCTTTCGCTGTGACGATCGAAAATGGTCCTGAACATGTAATCGTGCTTGCTTCATTTGAAATTTGAATTACTCAATTTATTTCTGGCTTCTATTTTTCCCCCGTATTGGAACTCCTCAAAAGAAAGCCCTCAGAAAACTGTGTAAGATGGAACCACATCCTTATATTCTAACGGCATATGCTACAGAATTTGGCATTCCACATTTTCAGCTGCCCTAACGTTTCACCAGTACAATAAACATTCAACTTAATCAATATTCTGCAGTTTTACCACATAATTGGCCGTTTTCATTGGCTGTAATAAGATTAAAGTCAATTAGTTTCAGAGCAAATCACTGATAAACACTTAATTGTGGCTGATCAAGATCACTTTAAAAATAATTTTCAGAATGAACCGACACCAAACGGAGTAAGCTAGTTGCCTAACGAATATATTAAATTAATGTATTTCATCATATACTAACTAAAGTCTAAAAAGCATGAACTATTCGATTTTGAATTGTTGGTCAAAAACTACCATGTTTTAACACAGGAATAGAACCTTTCAAGTTAGATCTTTTGTATAATTGTATATAAGTACTGTTGTGGATTATTAAATTAAAACCAAGACAATTATTTAATTTTCTGTGGTTTTCAATAAGTTGTGGAACAACATGTTTTTCCAGTGGGAACTTACATTTAATGCACATGAAACCGCTATCTGGGTTACTTAACTTTCTCCTAAATTTTTATGTATATTTACATTGAATGGATTAGTTCAACTGAAATGTTTAATGTTCTGAGTTATCCGTTCCAGATTACTAATTATAATTCACCTAACAGCAGAGCAGTGAGTATATTCTATTTTTGCCTAATAGAAATTATTATTCTTATCATAAATCATAAGAATTTAAATATGTAAATCAGTAAAATCAAACCAACAAATGTTCATATAGCACTTTAGATGAGGAATTAGCTAATACATCAATGGAATACTTTTTCTCGGCACTAAAGGAAAAATAGGGATGACATTTGTATATATAAAAACAAAATACAAAATATATCAATAGTTTTATTAAATTTTTAGACCTTTAATATTCAGGTCAATGTTATTTCAATATCATGTATATTGAATAACTTCAAAAAAGAAAAGAGAAAAAAAGAACCTACTACTGTGGTGTGGGTTACTGATATCCACACAAGTAGTGTATGGTGATGGTCGGGTATTGAATGTATTTCAGTGGAAGATCGATAAGAAGAGAACGGGAACAGCATGCAATTGGTACGAAAATGCATGAACTATTATAATCGGAGACTATGGACGGTTATTTTCAGAAGAAAGAGTCAAATTAAGACAATTGATTAATAGTTTGCAAATTAACTGTTCTATATATGGTTCTCATATTTTAATGAGATATTCTGTAATGTTGTGCGGTATTATATTTGATTGTCGACACTAGTGTTCTTGTTCACTACACTACATTTAATGATTACTTATTGGTTTATGTAGTTATCAGTACTTTATTCTATTACTTAATGTAGTAATAAACCGGACATCTATGTTCAATCGTTTATCCATTTTGTTTTCACATGATATTAGAAAATAAATCATTATTCAATTTTCTGTTTAAATATAAATAAATCATAGATATCTCGATTGGTGTACTTCTGATTAAAATGATCTAGGCGCAAATATACTATTTTATGAATGGATAAAGAAAGAGAATATCAATTTTTTGGAGGAAATTCACATAACTTTTTATATCATTCATCGTTATATTAGTTTGATATCAAGTATTAAGTGAACATAATGTTGATGAACATTGTTATGTACTTAGTTAAAACATTTAGTATATCTAGATATGAGTGTACTTCTCAGTCATTTTTTTATTCGAATTGTGATAATGTACATTTCGATTATCAATATTGTTTTAGATTCAATGGTTTTCTAATATATCTGTCATATAAAAAGTATTGTACGTATTGTAAGCAAACATGGATAGGGGTTAGCAGTGGAATCCAGGACGCACGATTCGTCATATCTGAGACTCGTCAGCTGGATGTACATGCATCTCAGAACTGATGTTCACTGTGAGACTCGAACTCAGTAGTGTTCGTTTCAAACACCATCGCGTACTCCACTCAGCTACTGAGTCCTGATAGCCACTTGCTTGTGCAATGGGGTGAAGTTTAAATTCACTTAGTATTGTTTGGTTGAATCTTCACATTGGCATTTAGGACTGCAATTGATCCGGCTAACGAGTCCCAAATAGGACGAAACGCGCGATCTGGATTCCACTGCTAGCCATTATCCATTTTTGCTTACAATGCTCGTGAATTAAAGTTATATCGAGACAATACGCACAGTATGCACATATGCCAGTAAGAGACTGATCAATGCCAGTCCTAAACATCAACGGAAGGATTCAACGGGAAGATTCAAGCAAACAATGCTAAGTGAATTTATTATACGTATTATCAATGATGTGATATTTCTCCATTTAATACAGTCTATTTTTCGGTAGATTCAGTATATATATATATATATATATATATATTGATAGCCATGGATTTTGTAATTTAAACTGAAAGTAACTTATACAAAAGCGTAAGTAACTATTTTCGTATCATTAGTATTTCAGGAAGGATTTAAGTGTGACCAACTTGGTCTCCTGTGTTGTTACGGGCATGAAGGTTGATGTCACTTCCCGGTTGGCCACATTGTGGAAGGGTGTTTCTTGAGGTATCTCAAAAGGAAGTTCGATTAATGTTGGTCTTAATGACCTGCAAACGTGACCGCAGAACCCATGGGACAACTGCTAAAGACAGGTCGTGTACAGTTTTCTGTGAGAGGTTTTTGACGTGCTAGCTCCGTTCTCCAAAGAGCATTACCGCCGAAAACGGAAATCCGTGAGGTAAGGTGAGGCGTGACATTCTTAGGGTCTACCTTTTTCTAAACCCGTCCTTCCTTGTGAGGATGCAGCATTGCTGCAGATGCTGATTGTCTGAGGGAAACACCTTACTGCTATCACACCTCTCTACAGTCAGCAGTACGACTTCACCTTCAGACCTTGAGTTGCTGCTTATAGTCTTACTGTTTTCCAATCTACCTGCATGGTAGAACCTACAGAACGTATTATTTGCTAATTAATGTTATACAATGCGAAATGCTCTTTATTGTCTCCAAGGTAATGGATACACTGTTATTTCCTATGTAATCAGTTCAACACAGCAGTATTTATTTCTTAGCTGGTAGGTTTTGCCTCACTATGATAATTCAATTATCGAAATCATCTGTATACAGACAAAAACAATGTGGAAATCTGTATCCTAAGAAACTAATAAACGTTAGTATACTTTAAAAACGTTTTAAATATAGTATTGTATTATTCAGTTGATTTGATTTTTTTCAAACTGTCTCAAATTCGTCACTGTTTAATTTAATTTTATTCACAAACAGAAGTTTATATTGAGTTCAGAATAAACATTGATAGTTTGAGTGCATATGGATCAATTCAAATCTTCTGTATACAAAATATCTTCAGACATTTCTAGCCACCAACTGCGGTCTACGTTCAAAAGACCAAACAATCATGTATGTTATTCAAATTGGTAAAGTCATGACATTCTAAATTTCAGTCATGGTATCGCTGAGTAATATTCTATGAAATAAAGCCTGAACATTCAGTTCCTTAGCTAAGTTAGAACTCTGCCTACAGTTCCAACAAAAATAAGGTAATCATACCACACGTTTAATGGAAATGAACAACTGATAGTCATTTATGATTTAGAAAAGCAATCAGAAACTCATTATTCTTAATGCAATTATGTTTATATAGAGCTGCCAACCATTTCCTTTAAGGAAAATTTAAAGATGGAAAATTAGCATAAAACGAATGGATAAATTTATTCCTACTTATAATATCATTTACATAAACATAGAAAATTGATTTTTAATTAGATTCAAATGTACCCTAGCAATCAGACCGATTTTTTGATTGGCCATTTAGTAACTGACATCACAGAAGATGGTTATGATTCAGGTGATGAGCGGTAATCAATAGTGTTTCAGTGCAATGAATTTTTCTCTCTTTATTACATTCATACTTAAATGTTGCGCTGACGTATGTGTTGCCTTTTTCATGTAATGCTTATAATGGTTACATGATAATGGAAGATTCAATAACAGCTAAAATGTTTCTTGTCTGGAAAACAGCTTGGAGGTCATTTAACCAGGACGTTGTGAAGTAAGAAATAAAGGAAGAATAATACAGTGAACCTCACCCAAAACATATAATAATACTAAGTGGAATCTCCTATCTACTTTCAATAAGGTTTAACTAAACATAAATCAGGCTTCTTTAACATATAAACAGCATTTAATTGATATGTAAAAAACTACAAAATGCTTGAAGAAATGGTTGGTTTTTTTCCTGTAAGAAGCATGTATATAAATGTACTTTAAGGCACATTTATCCTGTCCATCAGGACCTGGAGTTAGTATGGGTTCGGGTTCCTATTATTTGCTTAAATTTGTATAGGAGATTAGCATAAAGTGCTACAGTTTAGTTAGAGATTAGAAGTTTTATTTTATGTAAATTACCTGGTCTGTGTAAACGACTTTAAGTAATTTGAATATCAATGGAAGTTTCTATGGCATAATATTTTCTAACCCATTTCTTCTTTTTAATATAATGGACGAAAGTTATTCAGTATTTGAAGAAAAGTAACCATACATACGTGTTTTATTTATATAATCCTAGAATTCATTCGTTCATAGCTCATGTGGTCTGCAGAGAATATAGGTAAACCAATTTACGATAATAAAAACAATAAGCAGTATGAAAAACATATGGTTTTATATTTTCATGTTATTTCATTAACACAAATGTGTAAGTGAAGATTTTAAATTGAATGTTAAGAAATGAATCAAACAACAGCTCAACATTATGTACCTTAACTTACAAATATATTATTCCTATTTAATGTACCTTAACTTAGTTTATATTTTGTATAAGTTTTTAATTATGTCGATATTAGATTGTAGTTTTATGGTGTTAAAGCTCACTGTCAGGATATACCTAATTGTAGTATGTAAGGATGGATTTGAAATAAATTATTTTATTATAATTTGATTTAAACTAATGTCATGGAAAATACTCGTCTCTATGATCATTAAATTTAGAAAGTATCTTTGTCTCAAGCCAGTTACATACTGACCAACTAAAATTTGAAGGGGAACACTTGGCACGTGTTTAGTTAGTCTATATGCTCGTACACTTATGCCCTGGTACGGCTGAGAATGGGGAGGGTCCGCCCTCCCTCTCGAAATGCTGTCACACGACCACGCGTATACAGCCTCTGCCAGGGAAGCCCTACTCATCGCCTTCTTGTGGAGAGGATGTTTACGAAATTAAAAGGACAAAAAGCGAATGTCCGGCGCTTTAACCGGGTTGGTGGACACTGCGACTCCACCTAGGGGTGTTGGAAAACCCTGATTCTAAACCTATGGTGCACATGGGCTCCAGTATCCTGTAACCACTCGTTGGTCACAAGCTACCATGGGACTGCATCTCCTTACGATACTCCACTGCTTTGTGGATCAGACCTTTAGGTCAAAGGCTCGGGGTGTGGCCCCCTAAGACAACCACCTGTTTCAGTTTGGGCACTTGAGCAGTATCACAGCTCTCACACAAATCAAATGAGATTTCTGCGGCGCTATGTATTTGGTGCCCCTTTGTACCAATACTTATGTGTTTAAATGATAATAATACACTTACGTATCAGTGTATTACCGGACACTATGACTTTCTGATTTGTAATAATTTGCGCTTTATTTATTTGTACGGTATACGTATAAAAATGAATTTTCGATCTTACATAGAAGAGCAGTCTCATTTGCATTCAAGATCAATGTTGAAAACTATGAAAACTATGAAAAATAAACAGAAATTTTGCTTATAATGCAGTTTCAAAATATGTAACTATCTAAATACAATTTACTTAATGCCAACATACAACAACCATTAAACGTATAGCTTTGCAATGAAAACCTCCTAACGTGTTTTTATGGTCAGATACTTCGTAGTGTATTATTTATTTATTTATTTAAACACATATATATTGGTACAAAAGGGCACCAGATACATATGCGCCACACTAATGCTTCTAACATGAGCGAGAATAGTATCGTCAATAGAATTCATCATTTCATTTATTTGTGTGTGGGCTGTGATACTGCCCGGGTGCCCAAACCGAAGCAGGTGGTTGTCTTAGGGGGCCACACCCCGAGCCTTTGACCTAAAGGTCTGATCCACAAGGCAGTGGAGCATCGTAAGGAGATGCAGTCCCATGGTAGCCGGTGACCAACAGCAGGTTCATTCGCCATTCGTTCCATCACGATACTGGAGCCAGTCCATGTGCACCATTGGTTTGGAATCAGGGTTTCCCAACTCCCCTAGGTGGACCCTCCGTGTCCACCAACCCGGTTAAAGCGCCGGACATTCGCTTTTCGTCCTCTCACTTTCGTAAACAACACCCCCGCCACGAGAAGGCAGTGAGTAGGACTTCCCTAGCAGAGGCTATATATTCGCTGGCCATGTGACAGCATTTCGAGAGGGAGAGTGGACTCTCCCCACTCTCGGCCGTACCAGGGCATTTGGGGGCACTTCGTAGTGTTACTTTAACAATAAAATCACAACACATTTCGTTCATACATTCATTAAGTAAATAATCTACTTTTTTCTCGTCTACGGAGTTTGAATATTTCCGAATAAAATAACTAGAATGCTTTTAGCATAATTAGTAGTAATCAGATTGAAATGACGGTAATTACCACAAACTAAAATGAAATAGATTGATATAATAAATGGATCAATGTTAGACCACCACTGAAAACCCAGAAGTAATTGACGGCCGTTTCGTCTTAGTATGACACTCCTAAGCAGTGCTCGTCCACGATTTCACACCAAAGGGACTCAGACCCATGACCTTCGACCTCGCATGCGAACACCTAGCCTCTAGAACACTGAGTCGGCATAAAACGAAGTTTGGTATCTAACTTCCACCAATCCACAATATTATGCGGCAGTCCACCATTGTCTTCAGTGATTAACTGCCTCACAACAGACACTAGAACTAAACGGCTGTCTCATGCTTCCAGGTTTTCAGTGGTGGTCTAACATTGATCCGTTCATGATATCAAGCTAAACTCAACAATCACAATTGATTGATCACTGGGTGGTGATCAATGTCATGCGTGTCAAGTCCGTCTTAGTGCTGATCGAATGCTATCGATCAAGTTGCAATGTGGCCACTAGTCTAGGTGGCTCGACACTGTGTGCATTGTGTTGAGATAAGATGGTGGTTGGAGGTGGTCAACAGGAAACCCTGGACCCGGGTTTCGTGTTACATGACACTCGTCAGCAAGTTGCATCGGTAACCTTGAGGGAACTGGTGCTCCCTGACTGGTGGCCAAATTGCAAATTGATCAATAGGATTCGATCTGCACTAAGATGGACTTGACACGCGTGACATTGATCACCACCAAGCGATCAATCAATTGTGATTACATCACAGTCCTACAGGTGGTCGGTTGCGGCCCGAATAGCCCAGTCATAACGTCTCTGACTGTGAAACTGGGTGACACGGGATCGAATCCGTCAGGGAGCACCAGTTCCCTCAAGATTACAGGTACACCTTGCTGACGAGTGCCATGTAACACGAAACCCGGGTCCAAGATTTCCTGTTGACTACCTCTAACCACCATCTCATCAAAACTCAACAATCTCCACAACCCTATGCTGATAAAATAGCCTCTTAGAGTACCCCTCATTTTTTAATGATATTCTAGCTGATATTATTTATCACTTTTAGGAACCATTGGTATTTTTACCCTGGAATGAATGGAACTATTTACCTTTACAAAATAACAGTACTTTCAGTATTTTTAATTAGAAATTTAAATTTTTAGGCGACCGATGACTAATTATGTAGTGTAAGCTCAATGTAATATTAAATGTCTATCTAAAATCAACACACTGCTTTCACTATTTTACTAGTTCTATGTTTGTTTTTCTAGACATACGTTTTTACAGAGACGAAAGTTTGGCTGGCCCTTAACAGACTATGAGTTGGTTAGAATACTGCATTTTATTATGATTGATTTTAGTCTAAAATCAAGTAAATCATATGGACTGATTTATAAAAGACTAATTATGTGTAAACTATTCGAATGTTACTAAATATGACAGAATGTTCATCGGTAGCATATTTTTCAGTAATATTAGACAACTTTATTAATAATAAAGGCCTCATAAATTTCTCGTTTGGTTGATTTGCTCCGAAAATTTGTTTTCTAATGAGAACATACTAAATGAAACTAATTAGACTGAATAGTGAAAGTGTATTCATGTAATTTTTCGTATGCTGAAAAATGCAGTATAGCTTAATGCTTGAGATTCATAAAGATGCCTAATTTTTAATCATTTGCATTTTTCTGACTTAATATTCTAGACTGGATTTGATGATGGATAAAGATTAAGAAAATCAAGAAAATGTCTTTAGTGTTTCAACTTCAACGGATATTTTTCTTACATCCTATACTTGATATGAATAACTCTCCATATCACTCGATTGCTGAATGGTTAGTAGACATTTTACAACCTGTTAAAAATCATATCAACGGATATATTCAAAACATCAAGATTGCAAATAAACATGAGTTTGTCAGATTGTTAAAGTGAGTTTCTATCCATCTAAATGACATAAAATAATTTTTAGTTGAAGTTAATCAGTACAAATTTCTAAATAAACAATTAACATGTATTGCCTTCCACATAAAAAGGCGGCCATGTTATATACTTAAAGATTGTAGAAACAGTCACTATAATCGTTTAGATCCATACTTTTGACTGATGAGTTGCAGTTCCAATTCTGTAACAATTTCTCAGTAGTGAAATGGTATTATATTTTTGTTATGCTTATCACTGTACACCTACAGCTTTCGGTAAGAATTTGATTGAGAATGTGACTATCGTGTCAGATATTTTTCGAACAATGATATTCAGTGTAGTCAGAAATAAATAGACGCCTCAACAAGGGCTCGACTTGTCAATACCGGGAAATTTCATCGCGCTTCTAGAAAAAAGACAGTCAAACATAACAGGATAGAATGAAGTAAGCGAAGACCACTAATCCCAAGCAAGACCATTGTAGCAAAATCACTTTGAATTTGTAAATGACTATTGAAAACCACACTTACTGAATGTTAAAGCCAACGACGTTGCATAAAACGACAATGATAGCCTATCAATTCCACAACTTACCACAGGGAATTCAAATCCACAAAAATGTATCAGGTGAGATGTATATCATTCACATCACAATTGAGTTTCAAATCTGATACTTCGCGAAATCAGATATTTAGTATACCAACATTGGGCTATCATTTTTTTATCCCCGATATGAAATAAAAGTAAATGGGAGATTTTTATCACTATACCACAACCTAATCTAGCCAATTATTGATAATCCCTTACGTGATATTGCAATAGGTTTTTTACATCATTTTGAGGATTCGATCGTTAGATTAAATCATTGTACAAGTTATACATATAATACAATGATCTATCGCGTTAAACTGGTAAAAAGTTTTAATAAAGTTAACTTACTTGCTTATTTACGTACTAACGCCTGTTACCCCTCAAGCATGATCATAGACCGCCAAGCAGCATTCTCCATCCAATTCTGCCCTGGACAGTCCCTTTCATTTGTTTCCAGTTGCTATCCGTTCTTTTCATATCTACTTCCAATTCCCACAGCAGTGTGTTCTTTCGCCTTCCTCTTCTGCGCTCCCCTTCAGGATTCCTCGTTATGCAGTTTGATAATTTTCGTAATGTATGTCCCATCCACTTCCAGAATCTTTTCCTAAAATAAGGTTAACTGACGGATAATTTATTAACTTTGTTTATTTTATATTTCTCATGGTAAATAACTTTTCTAGTTTCGTTTTCGTATTGTGGTAACTTTGTTTTACAACAATTATTTGTAAACTTTTATCTAGATTTGTAATCATACCTGTGTAAAAAACACATCGCTATACGTTTTCTTTCGCTTTGGATGATTCCACTTATTCACTTGGAAATATTTTCATCCTTCCAAAAAAAAAATGTATAAATAATTGAATATAATGAACAAAAACAGTGTAAAAAAACATCGTGAGGTTGTTGACACAATGCATCGATTCAAGTTGTCAGACCTATCAGCGCACAGAAGTAGACGATTAAACAGAAATGAAAAAAATTACTGACTCAAGTACAAACCAATAAAATGCATGTAATTATATTCACCATTTCGAAAATGACAAATTGCTAAGAACGAGATCTCTAGTTTTACTTTTTTTTGTTTACGATAAAAAAGATCTTAGCGGATTAGCTATCACCAATAAATGTGAACTGATGTTATGGAATGATTTATTACAGTGGTCAAACTACTGAACTATTTATTAAAAAGGTTCAGTTATTGTAAAATATATTTGCTATTCACTCATTACACATAGAAAGAAAAGAGTACTTTATTTTATATATTCTTGTTCTAGATATTCATCAGTATAGAGTAAAGATATTATCGAGCAAACATTTTTTAAAGCAATCCATTGGAACTGTGAGAGAAATTAGTTTTATTAGATTTCTATCTATATACAATGAGTCAAAAAGTTAATTGCAATTTATTTCGATGACTTTCTAGTTCATCCTTTGATTGATGATAATCATGTTAAGATTTCCCAATTTAAAAAAAATGGTAAACACATTCTCAGATCGCTGAAAAATTCCCATCATATTAAAACACAATTATATGAACGAAGAATATTCTTTCCAATAATTTCTCATCAGGTTCTACAATTATAAATCCAAATTAATAATTCATAAAAGAAAATTGGCCAAGTTTAAGGCAGATTACATCATTTAAGAAACTGTAACATGTGAATCAAAGAGTGTGTGTAATACAAAAAGTTAAATCGAATCGTTAATCTTGGGATGACTAATATGAAGTGTTAACTTGAATCAGTTTATAAGTGAAATAAAATCGTAAGATAAATGATCAGAATAAATATAGTTGACATAGGGTAAGATAAAACAATAGGATTACAAATCAGAAATTACGTAATATGCAGAATAATATAAATTAGGTCAGATAGGGGTGGATGCTGAATAAATTTCTCTAAAAGGTTAGCAAGTGTGATAATAATAATAATAATGATTGGTAAGATGTGTAGATAAAATAAGTTTAGGATATAAAAATGAACATTAATCAAATTAATGTCACCATATTATAAAAGTGATTATTAACAAGTTGACCCTGAAGTTGGCCAAGTTAAAAGGAGCGGCTGGACATATTTCTTTTGGATGCAAAGTTCTGGCTTTTTGATCCGAATAGCAATTGCCTCAGCCGTCTGCAGGATTCTCAGTCTGACGGAATTAGGTACTTCTGTTAACACGATATATTATTGTTAAAGATTGCTCGATGTTGGCTGTCCCGTCTGAACTAAATGGGCTAAAATAGAGTTGTTAACCGTTTTGACTACACCTTTGCTTAACCACACTGGAAGGTACTCACGAGCCCGAATATAAAAATTCCTAGAACATCTGTCTATATAACTGATATCAGATTGATTTTTTTAAGATGTACCACACTTTAAGATTATGCCATTTTTGAAAATACTTAGTCTAATATTACACATATAGTAAAGTCATCCTAAATTGATGGCAGTCTAGTTCGTTACCTATTCTATTAAGTACAAATCATACATTAAAGAATAATAAATCACTGTAATAACTATTCACTGGATAAATTCAAATTAAATTTATGAAAAAAATAATGTACTGAGTATAATAATTAATTATGTTGCCAATAATCGATAAAATCAATAACTTGTATGGTAACTTTCTTGTTATTGTTTTGTAGCTTGCCAAAAAAAATTTTTTTCACTTAGAGATGAATGTTTAAATATTAAGATAAATATTTTTAGAAATAAGTTAATGAAATGGATAAATTTTACATTAGAATATCATGAATTTTATAAATATCATCTAAATTCATTATTTCATATCTAAGAGATAACTCTTTTTAAAGCACATATGTGATCCATTATGATACAGTAATAAAAGATATATGCTTTTAATGACATAACTGAATTATCATTTGTTAAAATAGATGACTTCTGGCGATTTCATAAACATCAAATTGAGTTTCATTACTCATTTACATTAGATGAAGTAAAACAGTGTAAGTGTAAAACTATCTTAGTTTTAAAAACAATCCATCAACTTTTCTTGAGGTTCAAAATGAAATCTTAAACATGAGATAGGATTTTACAAACTACCAAATCTGATTATTTAATTACGCTTACAAGGATCTTATGGTTCATAGGTCAACTAGGTTTTCAATCTTTGCTTGATTTTTAAAATGCTAGTGAATAAATTGTTGTATTCATTGCATACGTAAAAGTCGTAAGCCAGATCGTAGAACTAGTTACTAATACTTTCTATGGAAAACTAAACTTATGTATTCAGAAAAGGTATATCCAGCCTCTATGTTTACCTTGGCCAACGAATGGATCACCGGATACCTAAACTAAATATTATAAACCTCTCCCCCTTTTTTTGATCACCTCTATCATAATCTTCACACCCATCATTCCCAATTCGTTTATCGTAATTACCTTGATAACACCCCTTTTATTACATATTCACACAACAATCATATTATTATTACTATGACTATTTATCAATATTATCTCAATTAACAAGATGAAATTCTCCTACTATGCATTTTATTCACACGATTATTTCTGCATTTTCACTTTTCCTATATTACTATTATACTGATTGTGACTGGACACTTTACTGCAAATCATTTTGACCTTTATTAAATGACCTTTCTAATTTATAAACAACACAATTTTGAAGTAACAGATGCAAACAATTTTAACTTATAACATTGTCAAATTAATTAATAAATGCCTCATTTTGGCCTTTGAAAATATCATAATTGAATCCTGAAAATTTTGTTATTACCAATCCAATTGTACGATACGTTACAGTACTATGTATATGAATTATCACTCTCACCCTATCTGACCCATATTTATTCTGATCATGGATCTTAAATATTCACTTAACATGTATACAGATTCAAGTTAACATTCTATATGAGTCATATCAATATTAACAATTTTTATTCTATTTAGTTTGATAATCCTAAATTCACATGCTTTAAACGATGTACTTTGCCCTTAACCTGGCAATTTTTTGGATAATTAATTTGGATATATAGTCGTAGTACCTGAAGAGAATATTATATTATTAGTCTTTAAATTTACAATTGACTGATCACTAGGTAGTGATCAATGTCATGTATGTTAGGTCCTTCTTGGTGCAGACCGAATCCTATCGATCAATCAATTGTAAATACATGTCATTTCTACAGGAGGTTAGCCGCGACCCGGATATCTCAGTGGTAACGCCTATGACTGTGAAGCTAGGTAACACAGGATCGAATCTGTCAGGGAGCCCCAGTTCCCTCAAGATTACAGGTACACCATGTTGACGGGTGCCAATTAGCACGAAACCTAGATCTAGGGTTTCCTGTTGACTACCTCTAATCACCATCTTATTAGTCTTTGAATATTTATCTCACTAAATATTTTGGTAAATAAAAATTAAAGTCAATATAATTGCTCTACTCTAATTCATTACAATACAAATTAGTTAAGATAAAGGATAATTAACAATTTCTGGTTGAACAATGAAAATTCTCTACTGTTTTTTTCTTACTGGTCATTAGATTTTTCGCTTATTTTTGGGATTCAATAAGGTTTTTATAATGGCGCCTATTTTAGTCCAAAAGCTTCCAGAATAATATTAGCATATATGTATATATAAGTATCCCTGCACAATAAATCATCATTATAAACCTTCGATATATTCATTATTATTTGCGTTGGAGCGTCTTTTCTTCTCAAAACATGGTATGTACAAAATTCCAAGTAAGTGATTCTCAAAAAAATAGTTATCAATAGCTGATTTCATTTCAAGGGTCTTGAGTTGTCCAAAACTGTTGACTTGGAAAATGCAAATGTAGTCAAAGTTAGGACTGGGAAAGAAATCTCTTATAAAAAATATTGAACAGATAGCAAAATTTAAATTAACCTATAGCAAAGAATTTTATGACTGATGTTTTATTAGTCAGTGTTTTCACTGAGACGCAGTGCGTTATCACCGCTTTTTGGTCACTTTAAATCCAATCTACTAAATGTTAGATAGCGTTCGTTTATCCATATTGTGAAATACATTTGTGTAGTATATGACTCTAGATATCTTAAATTACATTCCACTCTATTTCATATTAGTTGTTTGAAAAAAGATACGAAACTGATTAATGTTGATATTATGAAAATTTTAATTCATAATGAATCATATAAAATACTGAACTTGTTAATGCTTTCTGATTCGACAAATCTGTCTTGTTTATCATTTACTTTGATATAAGTTTTGGTAAACGAGACAGAAGCTTCGAAATCATACTACGGAAAGACTGTTTTGAAATGAAGAAGAATTGGGAATATTATTAAGAATACTTGAATTGGTACTTATCATGAATACAATAATAATAAACTTTAGCCAAAAGATCAGTGCAAACTAAAGAGCGATAAAGTGAGTAAGTATATAACTTTTTATAGATGTCCACCTACAGCCTGTACGAGGATCAAACAAATGACATTCATCACTCATACTGATCATCTAACTTTCAGAGCACTGATTCGGCATACTACGTACCTTAACTTTATTCAATTGGCAATATTGAGCAACAATCATTCATTGCCTTCAGATCTAAACTAATTATAAAATAGTCTTTAGATACGCATAAATACGACAATATTATGTACAAGTCAAGTTATTCTTTGAGTCATTAACAGTATATAACTAGAAATGGCTATTTTCCAAGGATTTTAAAGCTTATATCTGAACTAAATTCACCTCAAGATCTAAAAGCCCTGGGTCTTATCCCCGACAACATTAACAACACACAATCATGAAATTCCAAGCCATGATAAAAAGCTGTTCATGATTCCTGTTCTGTGATAATTATGTTATCGATGTCACTTTGTGATAAAATTTGACTTTAAACATGAAATATGTATTTGTTCGTTTCTAATTCTTGAATATCAACTTCTGTTATGTACGTTTTCGATTGAAAATATAATGAAAACTTCTTCTCACTATATATTGACAACAATATACTTGGAATCACTTACATACAGCCAGAATGGAATATTTATTAGTGAAAATCTGTAAAGTTCAGTCAAATCGACTGATTGATATAATATTATATTTAACGCTCATTACAGAGAGATTCAAATTTCTCAGTACCCACGGATCGATGAATAGTTAAACTAGATGAATTAGAAATTAATCAAACAATTAATTTGTTATTATTGATTTGCCGGCATTTTTAAGAAACTTTTCGATTTAGGATTTCATTGAAATCATGAATCGATCAACGTTAGGCCTCTATTTAAAACCTGGAGACATTTGACAGCGGTTTCATCCCTGTGTGGGACCACTAAACAGTGCTCGTCCAACACTCTGAACCCGAGGATAGAAAGTCAACATGTGCTCACTAGTGAATGACTTCGAAAAGAATTTTTCAGAGTTCTACGGAGAAGCAGTGACCACTGGAGACAGTCCATGACGGTTATGAGGACGTGAACCATTGACGATAATGGAAGATTGTCATGCAATATCGTGGATTGATTGAAGTTGGACATAAACACCGCTGGATCCTGATTTGGTGGTCCAGAGGTTGAGCGTTCACACACAAGATCGGAGGTATTGTGTTTGTGTCGTAAGTTCAGGGCCGTGGGTGAGGATTGCTAAAAAGTCCCGTTCTGAAACGAAATAGTCATCCACTGTTTTCAGGTATTCAATGATTATCAAACTCGAATTACTTCATGATTTCAATGAAATTCAACCATCTCTACAATCATTTACTGATATTTTAATATTTCTTGTAAAGTTCAACTGAACAAACTTAATCTGTAGTGAGAAGACTAAAGAGTAGATATCAGGATTTATAAATTTCACAGAAAACATAAAGGTTTTAGCTTCTCAAAACTGACAAATCAGCTTTATAGATCAGAGGGGGTTTTGTGGAGAATTTTAGTATTTTCATAGTTGAAATCATGAGTCAATTGAAGCTAGACCATCGGTTAAGGGCTCTGGCTCGAGACTGGTAGGTCCTGGGTTCGAATCTCGCGAGTGAGGGATCGTGGATGCGCACTGTTGAGGAGTCCCATAATAGGACGAAACGGCCGTCCAGTACTTCCAGGTTTTCGATGGTGGTCTAGCCTTAATTGACTCATGATTTCAACTATGAAAATCAACTTTAAACAAATTCATTCACATAGACACAAAAACGTACGACTAACTGCTACCGCTATACTCTTATCATAACACTAATTTCTAAGTTTAGTTTGAATTCTCAACCCCAACACCTAACCTCAACTATAGGTCCAATCTCCAAATAATAACTCCCAATGTTTTCGTACTTTAATACAACTTATTTATTAGTATCAACTAAATTCTGACTGGCTAAAGATAGGCCCTAGTTTCCGAAGGTTATTTTAGGATTGATAAATGTTATCACTTTAGTATAGTCTTACTATTAATTTAAATCTGATCATAAGGCCAAGATAGAATTATTTCAATAAAGTAGTCTCTTTCATAGAACATATATTTTGTTTTAATGCAAATTTGTCGATGTAATTATGTATCAAAAAAAGAAAAACAATTTCCGTGTTTATTAGATTATTTAACTAATGAGTTCAATTAACAACATTAGATAAACAATATTAGGTTAATATGTATGAGGATGAATTAATGAAAGACAGGAAATATTTATTTATTAAAGTAAGGACAGTAATCATGAATATTATAAACCTAAAGGGTTAAACTAAAAAGAGAATTATATCAATAATAATAAAGAATCTTTACTTTATAAAATAGAAGCATTTGAATACATATGAAATTGATATAGAAATAAAACTAAGGTCAAAATAATTATGATGATGATCTAAACTATATAAAATTACTAAAATCTCCACAAAACTCCCTTCTGATAATGATCATATGCTCACTAATGACTGGCTCCACGAGGTATTTCCTGGAGTTCTAGTGAGAATCAGTAACCACTGGAGTTCAACCAGGTCTGTTGAGAGATATCAACTCACTGATGACATTGGTGAATGGTTGCTCAATTTCGTTGATTGGTTGAAGTTAGACATTAACACTGTTGGATACCGGCTCAGTGGTCTATGAGTTAAGTGCTGTGGCGCGAGACTGGTAGGTCCTGGGTTCGAATCTCACGGGACGGGATCGTGGATGCGCACTGCTGAGGCGTCCCGTAATAGGACGAAACGTCTGTCCAGTGCTCCCAGGTTTTCCATGGCGGTCTAGCTTCAATTGATTCATGAAATCAACTATAAAAATACAAAATGAATTTATAATTAATAATGTTTGAAATATTGTAGTGCCGTGCTTCGTTAATCGTTCACCTCGATAACCGTTACAATACAAATCTTAACAGTGCATAAAATCAGATGGCAAAGAGAAGCGGCAACTACAGTTTTATTAACAAATGACGCACATTGGAGATGGCGGGTAAGTCAACTTACTTTAATTAAGCATCAATCAATATTCTTACTCAGATAAAAATAAGTTACAGACATCTGATGAATAAGATAAAAGATGTACACACACATACGCTCATATAAAAATAGTCAGGGTTAATAAGTGAATAATTAACAAGGTCGAAACGGGACTCACGATGGAAAGGTAAGTTGGCTTGTCCAGAAGCTAAAATAAAACATATGGGCTTAATATATCAACCGACACAACATAGCCCCCTTGTAGAAAATAGCGTATTTATTTTTAAAAAAATGTCTGTTTTCGAAAATAATACTGAAGTGGTATATGGATAACGTTAATAATAGGTAGAGAAAAAATTGTACTATGCATGATAAATTACAGTGTCAAGTGATGGGTGAGTGTATTATACGAAAGTGTCATACTTATGTAAAAATGTACATGAATATCGTCAAGATGAGGACATAAATGGAAACGTTAGTATGTGATTATCAGTAAATTAGTAAGCGTACCAAAAATTTAACATGCATTTATATCGTGACTGTCTGGATGATAAAATAACATGTTTGTATGAGCGATTCGAAACATCGTAAAAATAGAGTAATAAATGGTTTATATGTATGACAGCGGAATAGATCGAGGTAATAAGTGTCGTGTCCCCGGTGAGCAACGAAAGACGAAATATCAATACTGCGCTAACTCTTAAAGCAACGAAGAAAACTGACATAAAGACATATGAGAAACGAAAACTAACCTTGAATTTTAGCCGTAACATTTCCCATTGCTGGGATTTTGTCATCGCAGATGTATCTGTACCTATAATTGGCATGTCCAGAAGTTAAACTCAGGTATATGGGCTTAATATATCAACCGACACTACAATACTTCTTTAAAGATATGTATTTTATGGAGTGACTTATAAAATCTTAATATCACATCTTTATAACAGAAAAAAAATTATAATTAATTTATCAAGGTTAAAGTAATTTGATTAAATTTAGGTTAACCATTTAAAATAATAATTTTGGTATAAATAATAATGATTTATTTTTCTGATTGAACTTTTCATATTTACCATTCATGGAGGTAAAAGAAAAAAAACAATTTTGAAATATCATTGTTTATTCCCAACCTATCTGGTTATAATAATAAATTAGAATTATTTCCTTCAAAATTAAGGACAAATAGCTTAGTGCTGAATAATGAAATGTCAAAATGGATAAAGTAATTTTTCATTGTACTGAAACTTCATAAAGACATAAATCTGTTACTTGGGAGATTTATAGGATGGTTTTACTTATTTGACATGTATTTGATTATCTGACTATAAAGTGAAACAAATGTAAAACGTTTAAAAACTTCAGTCATAACTCTATGAGATTATTGTTTAGTAAATCCAAATAACGTTAGTACTTCTGTTTGAGCTTCATTTTATGTCTCTCATTAAACAAATTCAGGTTAACGTATATGTATCTTAGTCACATTGTTTGAATGAGTATATATATATATATATATATATATATATATATATTTGAAATTAACTCAGTCTGTGGCTCTTCTAGGGTTGCTATCGATCTAAAGTCCGGTTAAGGGAGTACGGTTGTAAATAGAGTCAACAACCTAATCCTGCGGAAAACAACTTTGATAAAAAAGTGATAAGCAGAAAAAAACAATTGAAAACATTTAAAGTATGACTTTATAGTTGAAGGATCTTCATTCAGAAGATTTATGATGCCCCTTGATAAAAGCCAAGATTTTTCGGAAGTCACGAAGTTGATGCCCGTTCTGAAAATCAGAGAAACAATTGATATAGGGATATGGAATGTCCGAGCAGTGTAGAAAATGGGGAGGGTCAGTCAAATAGCTGCAGAAATGAGGAGATACAACTTAACGATGCTTGGAATCAGCGAAGACCATTAGACTTTAGCTGGAACAAAATTTGGGAGAGGTGTTGTTGAAATGTGATCACGAAGATGAAAATGCTTCACACACACAAGTAGCTGTACTGATGCTGTACAACGAAGCACGAAATGCACTTATGGAATAGGAATCTCATGGATCTGAAATCGTTACAGCATCCTTCAAAGACACGCACCCACCAATGATAATAAAAACGATGATCAAGATCAGTTTTACGAGAGGTTGCAGTAGATAGTAGAGAAGTGACCAAAAAAGGACCTGAAAGTCCTGATGGGATGGACAACACTGGGTATCAAGATATCATGGGACGACATGAACTGGGAGAGAGAAACGAAAATGAGAAGAGATTCGTAAATTTATGTTCATCCAACAAAATGGTTATAGGTGGTACAATATTTCCATACAAACACATGCATAAGGCTACACGGGTCTCACCGGATCACATTACACAGAACCAGATAGATCAAAACTGTATCACTAACAAATTGAGAAGGATAATGAAAGACATGAGAACCAGGAAAGAGAGGAGCTGACATAGCTTCAGATCACCACCTAGTGGTTGCCACCATAAAACTGAAGCTAAAGAGGCACTGGACAAACAGTATTACAAAGGTTTAATACAACCTTCCTTTGAGATGTTAACAAACTCAACGAATTCGAGATAACTCTCAACAACAGGTTCCAACCCTTAAAATATCTACTCAAAGAAAAATAAACTACAATGGAGGACAACTGGAAAGGGATCAAAGAAGCTCGCTTCAATGTGTCGGGAGGTGCCGGGCCTCAAGAAGCATCATCATAAGGAATGGATCTCTATGGAAAACCTGGACAAGATTCAGGAAAGGAAGAACAAGAAGACATCAAATAACAACAATCGGACAAGAATAAAGAGAGTCAAGGCGCAATCTGAATATACAGAAGCAAAAAAGTAAGCGATGAGCAGGATTAGGGCCAAAAATCAGAATTACGTGGAAGACCTAGAGGTGATAGCAGAAAGAGCCGGAAGAGAAAGAAGTATGAAAGGACTATATGACACAACGAGGAAACAAGTAGGGAAATATAGTAAACCAGAGAGAAGGCAAACCAATCATTGAGATTCACGAACAACAGGACAGGTGGGTGGAAAACCTTGAGAAACTTTCGAATAGTCCATCTCCACAGAATCCATCGGACATCGATGCAGTATACACATAACCCCCCTTAGATGTCACTCCACCAACGATCGAAGTGATCAAGATGGCCGGTCATCAGACATATCAAGAGTGGGGAAACAGAAGCATTAGAAAACATACCGGATGAATCACTGAAGTCAGACATAGAGTGGTTGCAAACATACTCCACTCTCTGTTCAGGAAGATTTAGGAGGAAAACAAGTACTGATGTACTGGAAAAAAGGACACCTCATCAAGGTACCAAAGAGAGGAGATCAGAGCAAATGTGAGAAATACAGAGGAATCACCGCAAAAAATGAGAGTCACAGTTCGTTTGCTACAGATGAAGTGTAACGAAACCTAGATATCTGATAGTGATGACGATTAGCAGCCATTATCTAACTGGTAATGGGAAACAATGTGTGAAGTTAATTTTAAATTATAAGATTGAAGCAATTTGTAAAACTATTTATATAGTTTGAATTCACTTAGTATTGTTTGTTTGAATCTTCCCATCGATGTGTTAGGACTGCAACAGGTCAGTCTCTAATTGGCATATGTGCATACTGTGCGTATTGCCTCGATATAGCGTTATTTCACAAGCATGGTAAGCAGAGATGGATAGTGGCTAGCAGTGGAATCCAGTTTGACGCGCGTTTCGTCCTATTTGGGACTCGTCAGCTGGATGTACCTGCATCTCAGAGTTGATGTTCACTCTGGGAGGAACTCGAACCCAGTACCCTCGCTTCAAACGCCATCGCGTTATCCACTCGGCCACTGAGTCCTGATAGCCACTTGCTTGTGCGATGGGGTGAAGTTTGAGTTCACTTAGTATTGTTTATTTCAATCTTCCCATCGATGTGTTAGGACTGCAACAGGTCAGTCTCTAATTGGCATATGTGCATACTGTGCGTATTGCCTCGATATAGCGTTATTTCACAAGCATGGTAAGCAGAGATGGATAGTGGCTAGCAGTGGAATCCAGTTTGACGCGCGTTTCGTCCTATTTGGGACTCGTCAGCTGGATGTACCTGCATCTCAGAGTTGATGTTCACTCTGGGAGGAACTCGAACCCAGTACCCTCGCTTCAAACGCCATCGCGTTATCCACTCGGCCACTGAGTCCTGATAGCCACTTGCTTGTGCGATGGGGTGAAGTTTGAGTTCACTTAGTATTGTTTATTTGAATCTTCCCCATCGATTGTGTTAGGACTGCAACTGGTCAGTCTCTAATTGGCATATGTGCATACTGTGCGTATTGCCTCGATATAGCGTTATTTCACAAGCATGGTAAGCAGAGATGGATAGTGGCTAGCAGTGGAATCCAGTTTGACGCGCGTTTCGTCCTATTTGGGACTCGTCAGCTGGATGTACCTGCATCTCAGAGTTGATGTTCACTCTGGGAGGAACTCGAACCCAGTACCCTCGCTTCAAACGCCATCGCGTTATCCACTCGGCCACTGAGTCCTGATAGCCACTTGCTTGTGCGATGGGGTGAAGTTTAAGTTCACTTAGTATTGTTTATTTGAATCTTCCCATCGATGTGTTAGGACTGCAACTGGTCAGTCTCTAATTGGCA
>NC_031495.1:43644616-43664894 GCF_000237925.1 Schistosoma mansoni | reverse complement strand
TGCTTGTGAAAAACGCTATATCGAGGCAATACGCACAGTATGCACATATGCCAATTAGAGACTGACCAGTTGCAGTCCTAACACATCGATGGGAAGATTCAAACAAACAATACTAAGTGAATTTAAACTTCACCCCATCGCACAAGCAAGTGGCTATCAGGACTCAGTGGCCGAGTGGATAACGCGATGGCGTTTGAAGCGAGGGTACTGGGTTCGAGTTCCTCCCAGAGTGAACATCAACTCTGAGATGCAGGTACATCCAGCTGACGAGTCCCAAATAGGACGAAACGCGCGTCCTGGATTCCACTGCTAGCCACTATCTATCTCTGCCTACCATATTTATATAGTTAATATCAAACTACTTTTTAGTAGTAAAAATTAAAATACTGAATATTTATTCGTTCGATGTGCTGAGTTCCCACCGAAATTCGTGAACCAGTTATTATAAAGTTCAGTCATAACTGGGCAAAACGTCTCTCGCTTAAAAGGCATTAAGATAGGTACGAAAGGATAAACAACAATTACCTTATAACTGGGTAGCATGGGTTACCTTGTAAGATAATAATTACGGCAAAACCTTGTGTACAATCCAAGATCGTACTAATGGCAGTCTCTCTTTATATAGATTCATTACATAGTTTTTGAGGTTATTAAATTGAATAAATATTACTCTTAAAAGAGGAAGAGCACATGAAAACTACTCTGTTTGTCAATGTGATTTCAGAAATGGTATTTGAAGTTGGAAATATTGAGTTTTAATTCAATTACTAATCGATTTTTAAAGTCATAGTACCAACCTAATTTATTTTATTAGTGAGAATAAGATTCATTTTATTACACTATCTTAATAAGTGCCGAATGGAGGTCTGTGGTAATAATTTCGATTCATTTTAGGTATACGAAGTCCAAATATTTAGGGAATTTCCATTTCTTTACACCCTGTATCGGACATTTTTTAAAGTATTGAGAATATTGACTTTTTATTCCACTTCAGTAGGAAATCCGTTAATTGAATAACCTGACCTAAACTTCATTGACGTAACAAGCCCTTTGAAGTAATGTGTAATTTATGAAAATAATGTCAAACCTCATGCTCATGTTGAGTGCCGTAGAAACGACATAACTAATCACTTATGTTTAAATAAGTTTCTTATCTGTATGAAGAGATTTAAAATAAAGATGCCACTTTTAATACCAATTTCTTGAATTATATAGTCTAGCTGTACCTACAATTATGTGTTGTGGATTCAGATCTCTGAGTGAGTTAAGAAATTACTCCCTGATGGATGTTTAGATATAAATCTCTCTGTACATTTCTTTTAATCATCAAGAAACAAAAAAAATTGTAACAAGAATGGGAACAAAGTATTCGTGTGGTTCTAAAGATCCTTTCTAGATGATAAAGGTGATTGTTAGTATTAGAACGTCTTGCTCCTATACTGGGACATATTCAATGGCATATAATAAGTTCCCTCGTAAAATATATAACACATAAGTCATCCACATCCTGAGAAATACATAATCCCATAAGTATAACTTCTGACTGTCTCTTAGATACGTTCTATGAAAACTGATAACTATCACGCAACAGGACGTGGTTCTATACATCAGTCAGCTAGGTCAGGCTATTCAAAATAAAAGGGATTTATGCACATTCTATCAAGCAGCGATTCATAGAATGACAACGCACATTAAACCCAACTATTCTGGCAATAGTGAATCGAATCATCCTTCTAATAGTTATAAACTAATCCAAAAAAATTAATTTAGTTTTCCGAATTAAATGAATGGTGTATGTGTTGTTTGTTGTGTAATAGGAGTATATCAGTAAAATAAACTAGTCATATTCAAACATCCATATACTAGACGATATAACTTAATGTGTTTAGATTTATGCGCATAAATTATAGTCCAGTTTACGATTTATGTGTGTTGTCTTTTTATAAAAATATCGACCAACAAAACTGATCAAATAATTCGAATGAATACTAGTCTACCTGTAACGAAATATAGGTCTTCTTAGAATGCAGTTGAGTCCCGAACGCTTTTAATCAAGATGTAATGTTCGTATTAATAATTCTCACTCATTTATTCAAGTTATATTTTAAATGAAGTGCTCTCGATTTACAAACAGAATCTGTATCATTCTGTATTTCTTAAGTCTATCATTTTTAGCATGACCTCATATCCTCGTGTTGACTCCAATGAATGAAGAGTGGGGGTATGCATGGAAAGTACATCCTTACTAACATCGTATGTGTTCTCTGGCTAAATCTTTTTAGCGCTAACGAGATAAAGTAAATCGAACACGTATATTTCATCCACTAATTCAGTAGACGCAAATTTAAAGGAATGGTCAGGTCGATGCAGAACGTACTATCACACATAAAGTGCAGAAACATAAGGTTAAATCCTAAGCTAGAAGTGGAATCCAGGAAGCGCGTTTCATCCTATTTGAGACTCGTCAACTGGCTGTACCTGCACCTCAGAGTTGTTCACTCTGGAACTCAAACCCAGTACCGTCTGCTGCAAACACTATCTCATTATCTCACTTGGCTACTGAGTCCTGATAGCCACTTGTTTGTGAAATGAGGTGAAATTTAAATTCACTCTGAGACGCAGGTACATCCAGCTGACGAGTCCTAGATTTCACTGCTAGCCCCTATTCATCTCTGCTTAAAAGGCTTGTGAATTAAGGCAATACGCACATATGCACACGTATCAGTAAGAGACTGATCAATTGCAATCCTAAACATCAATGGGAAGATTCAAGTAAACAATACCAAGTGAATATAAGGTTGAATTGTCTGAAAAAATGTGGTTCTTAGATTGTTTCATGAAGACGCTTAGTACAAAGATTATAAAAATATGAGGCAGAAGTTTGAAACCAGTGGAAGTATGAATAGTGTCTAGGGGCAACGACAATGCCGTTACAGCGGAATTATATTAATTCATAACTGTAGAAAGGAAAACGGAAACAGATAAATAATTGTGACGTAAGGTGTCCGAAATCTGATACTGATACACGGTATGTTATGCGCTAACCCCCCAACTGACTACATGAGCGAGAGTGTATTGCAATACCGAATAGAATACACAAATTCTCATTCATGTACATACCACTCTGTCCTCAGGAAATCGACCCATTGACCCCAACGAAGTACAATTGACCTTTGGGTCGCTTTTGATTGCCATCGATTGACCTCTTGCTACTTCTGAATGTCTCTCCATATCAAAAATATTTAAACAGATCTAAGTAACCAGTGACATTGTATTAGTAAAATATCTGAAGGGACGGTCATTTATAAGGTATATTCAGTACAACCGATGATCAAACACTCCACTTCCCTGTAGTTTCACCACTGAAACAGGATATATTCACAAGCACAAGCATTTTATGACAGTGATTTAATTTCAGAGAATAGCGGAAAACTATTTCAGTCTCCAAGATTAAATTATAAAATAATCCATTTAGAGACTTAACATGAAACAGTTTCACTAATGATAAAGAATAACGAATCATTTAACTTGGCATATCTACATATTGGACTGGATAAGTGGATGTAGATCGTTTATTCCGTATTTTGAAGATTTGGTTTTGTCCTAAAAGGGGTACGGTTTAGGCTTATTGCATCTGGATTTCAAGTTTGGGATAATATCACATATTACTTATGGAACCGAAATCGAGAAAAAATATCACCACACATAACAGTCAACATTTAGCAATTTTAAGTCCCGAATTCCATTTTTGAGCACTACAATGAGACCTTGATGGGATCCATACTGATAGTTTTGTATATAGTTTAACCCATCAAAAGGAAATGGTATCCTACTCTGCATTGAGTGAAGACTAAACTAAATTACTCAAAGTAACTGGTCGTACAAGATCTAGTCTTTACGAACCCATGGTGGGAAGTATTGAGAGAACTTTTAGTATGTAAATGATTGGAAAGCTTATCACCAACAATTTTTCCCATTATCCTAGATATAATTGGAGTAATATTTGCAGGCTGATATTTACGTATTTCTTACCATCACATTTGTGTCAGGTATATGAGTAAGCGCCATATTTCAGGAAAAGGGTAAAGTTACACGTCTACTCCGTAACTATTCAAGAACTTAAGGGAGGTTACAGCTTCACTAGTTTTGAGATCAGTCCAAAAAATAGATTGTACAGATTTACTAGTTACATACATGACTTCTGAACAATTTATTACTGTTCGCAAAAACACTACTAGAAAGGTTTGCGATGGTTTCAGAGTCAATTATGAATGTCACAATGCGAAATGCAGATATCTGCATTTCGAGGTGCTCTTACAAGTTGATTGAAAAGAAATAATTCTTGTACTTTTGAAACAATACTAAGTGCTAAAAAGTACTCATCAATGACTTTTAACCGAAGTTTCTATAATTCTACTCAAAATCATAGTTATTTGTGCAAATTTCATGAAGTCATTTGAATTAATGTTTCTGCAGGTGTCTTGATTCACAACAATATTTAACTGGTATATCCGATCCGTTACGCCTTATTGTCCTATGCTTTTAAGACGTACAAAAAACGTGAGAAGGGACTAGTGGTTTTAAAAAATGTCTCTAGCGCTTTCATAAGGCCACAGAGCAAGAAGAGATAGGTGGAGACCGTGAAGGCACTTCTAACATACAGAGAGCGTTTAAGATACCCGTTTCGATAGTCCAAAATATATGCTGAAGTAAGTAAAGATACAGACATATATAGAAGTACGGTTTACATGATGACATATGTAAGGAAATGTATTTGCATACAAGGTCATGAAGAATGTGACCAGATTGGAATGACACATGTAAGGTCAGACGAAAATATAGTATACAAGGGCGTGTTTACCACAGTTCACCCCCTCATACTAAACAGTTCTTTATATTCGACAAGCATATATAATTTGTAAATATAGCATACAATCCGAACCCTTTGGGTGTAATTTAAGACAGCTTAATTGCTTCAAACAACAATTACAAAACAATAAGAAAGAATAATTTATATCAGCAATCCATGCAACTGAGTGGATTAAAACATATCCACTAAATAAAACAAATGAATCAAACACATTATTTATATAATATATATTTTGAGTACAGGCGAACATTAAGATACCTATGTGATCGTCGAGAATTCTTAAAACACAATTTGTTTAAATTCTACAAAAATGAGCAGTACATCCAGCAGTTACGTAAGAATAAAAATACATCATAACAGCATTCACTTAGAAGATAAAAGCAGTTAGGTACAATAAAAACAATTGACTGAGCCTAAATCAGAAGGAAGCCAAGATAAGAAAATGATAAAATTACATACGTAAGATAGCTAAAAGTAAATGGTTAACGAAATGAATGATGTAACATTCAAATACAAATATGTATTTTTAATTTGTGGCTTGGAAATATAAAAACTTCTACGTGTGTTTTACAAATAATAATGATAATAGTAACTACCAGAAAAAGCTACTATCATATAAATGTCTACCATAATTGCAGATAACTACACGGACGTATCGAGAAAATGGTGTGGTGTTATCTATTATTCCCTAACTCGAAAAATTCCCCATAGTATATCTTATTTAACATTGAACACTGTGTAATAATGAGGATTTAGCTATTTCATCTAAGATAGTATATTTATCAAAGATCTTTTGAAAAGCAAGGTAGGGTGTAAAATGCTTTACCCTATTTTATACTACTTGTAAGTAAGCTAAAGTTGTCCATCATAAACATGAATCCGAGGCATCTGAACGTCAATTTTTCGCAGAACTTTAATTGCTCATCTGCGTGAAAATTTAATACACTTACAATACTGTAGAATAAAACTGGATATTATAATTTTCTGGACTTATGTTAGATATAAGTACTTATAGTAAGCTACTTAGTTGTTATATACGTTCAGTGAAATACATTTCATTAAAACGCAGTGATATATTTACGTAATAAAATTTAAGTATTATCAAACAATAATGATGAGATAGTCTTCACACAAGTTGTATAACCATTTTAGGTTCTCACGACATTCAGCATACAAAATATCATGAAACACGGATGCACTAAATTTGACTGAGAACTTAGATTTGTAGTCTCGAAAAAGACATACTTCATTTTTTAACAGCAGACAGTAATTTTCTTTTCAAATAACAAGTCATGATTAAATCTATTTCATGTTGTTTCGATATTATTTCTGAAAAGTGATTTAATTACAAATGCGACTAGTCTATATCAATTAAACTTACCCAGTCTATAAACACTCATGGGGAATTAGTTATTACGTCTGGGTTACACGAATTATATGAGCTCAATTCTAAAGCTTCTTTGACAGACCACAGTACAACGATTATCAGGTTATACCATGCTACATTACAACCACAATCTTGTAAACGCTTTTTTTTTCTATGAAATTGTTGTATCCCGTGGAGAATTGTGAATGGTAACTTTGAGAACTATTTATGGACCAATATAATATGTATATTTCCTATCGCATAGTTGTTAAGTAACTAAACTATTTATATTCGTGTCCCTTTTATTATGAGCTTTATTTTGACCCATAGACTATCATAACACGATTTACTATTCTTTAGCTATCCTCAGTCTATTGATTACTGTCCCACCTATTCACAGCCACATTTGGCCAAATCTCGTACAAATGTTATTTTCTATTTTATGGTACAATGTGGTCTGTTTGATTGGTATATAAACCCGGTATGTTTGTGAATAATGGTTGATATTGCAGAGGCTGTTATTAGTGTTCTGAACTTAACTGACTGGGCTAGGCAGATAGCAGGAGTGATAAGTACTCAAGACTGCTCATACGGCTTTTGTGTATCATTGGGCGATCAATTAATTCACTGCTCTCCAATTGGTGGTAGTATCAGGTTATATATATCAACTGGGTAAGAACGCACACACTCAATCGTTATAACAGAAATAAAAGGACGTGCAGTATTTAAGGTGTTTAGAAAAACTGAACACTTAGATAAGTTAACACCGTCTTTGTGTAGTTGAAAAGATCACCCACTATAAGGATAACAATGATCCCCAACTGTTCATATCAATCAGTACTGTAAAAGATATCAGATCAGTAAAGTAAATATTTATTTTCAAATAAAAAACGAAAAACTTGCGTAACAAATTTTAAGAGAAATACGTAAAACTATGAGTTATTAGGAAGGTAAGACAAAGAGGAAACAATATTCTAGTACCTAGACAAATAAAGCAGTGAGTGAATATTATTGAAGAAATTGTGATAAAGCCAGTCAAGGTGTTTGAGAAAAAAATGCAAATGAAATATGATTGTATTTCTGTTTATAATTCCAGAAAGTGCATTTTGATTTCAAATGAATTTTTTCACTAATATTTTGTGCAAAAGTGAAAAATCTATGGCGCGTAACGAAGGCACATTGAAAATAATATTAAATAGCTTGTTCAGAGACACTTAATGCTCGATTGCGATATTTGAGCCTAACGACCGTGCATTTCGTTTTCCTAAAATATCCATAAGATTTTTGCTCATATAGTATGGTCTTTCAGCAGATCCGTCATTTTTTTCCAAATCTTCTACTGTAGGGGAACAATGAAATAAGATTGGGAAAATGTAATAATGAATATTTACTGATGAAACTAACAGATTTGTATTATTTGCCTCAGTCTATTTTTAAAAAAGTACCTCACCGGTTATATTTCGATTTTAATACTTCCACCAGATAAATAGGTCGTAAATTTGAGTTCACAATAATCTGTTTACATCGTAACATGTTAAACAAACTTTTTGTCAACAATCATCTTATCAAAGATGATGATAATCCCAAGATTATCGAATGACAAATATATCCAACTACTTTGCATCTAATGATCGAACTAGATAATTACACAAGTTATTAGCTATCATTACCAAGTTTTGATTTGATAATTTTGAATGAATTGAGCATTGGGTAGATTGTTATAAATAAATAATACATTATAATATTCGTGTTGTTCCGTTGTACTATTTAGACTTGGATTAATTTTAATTTGGTTATTTATTCTCTGAAGAAGTGGCTTACACTGGGTCATGAAATGTCAGAAAATCTAATTTTTCCACTCATCGGTATATTACAAATATATTATTCACGTATTACAAAAGTTAGTTTGATAAAACATTTCTTTCTGAAGGATGAGAAGTGATTTACAAAGCATAGTAGAATTCCAAATACTACAATTTAACTGAATCTTGTAGATACAGGATTACGTGCTTTGAGTACTGCATACCAAAGAGAGAAGTCCTGAACAACATACCAACGAAAGAGAGTTAGGAAGAAAATCCAACAGCCACTATGGATGATAGTTCCCAAAAAGTGAGACTTGACTATGCACATTCGACTAGAAGGCTTTCATCATGGTGACGAATTATTTGTTTTATCTAGAAATGACAAAAACAACCGAAAAATCCCAAAACAGAAAGAACCCAATCCCCCTTAAAGTCAGTAGAAACACCTGTGTTCCTGAATTTCAGGGTACTACATATCTGGTCGATACATTCAGCCAAGCCTAGATAGAACAAAACAGTTACATGATGATTGGGATGTGATCTAAGGGACTATGTGACATAAAGAGCCACTAAACAGACTGGAATTTTTGAACAGAATAACAACGAGACTGGGAGAATAAAATGAATTAGTTCTATCTGAAGGCTTCTCATCAGTTACAAACAGTTTAATACTACAAGTAGTAGTATGATAATAAACAGTGTTTATATACTTTAGTTTACTTCACATAAACTAACTGGAGTATGTCAACACTTTGTAAATTGGGGCCCTTCGCGTCTGATGAGAAGCATCGAAATAGAATGAATTCAATTTATCCTGTACATCGCATTGTATCTCTGTTTAAATTTATCGAGAGATTAAGTACAATACCGAAATCGGTTACAAATATAAAGAATTATATTAAATACTCATATAGTACGGACTTTCAGCAGGTCTTTCATTGCTTTCGATATGTTCCACTGAATAGAAACAAGGAAATAATATTGGGAAAATGTATTACTAACAAAATTATTTATTAACGAAAATAGCAACTTTATGTTATCTGTTTAGCTTTATGAATAATACACCAGCTAGATTGAAATTGTAATACTTTGACGGAATTCAATAAGTAATGACTATTTACCAACTTGTCTAAGAAAGCGTAAATTGTCAAAAATTCAAAATAATATGCGAAAATATTACGCTTTAATAGGGTAGTTGCGGCGTCACTATACGGAAGTATTGGGTTAGAGGGGCTTATATAAGAATATTTGCAACGTAATTTGGAAAGATAACATGATACTAAATAGTTGATATTATTGTGGATATATTATGATATACAAGAAGACAGTGAACTCGACTGCACAAAAACTAATTTACATCGACAAATGTCAAGGTTTTTTTTGAACAACCGAAGATGAAAATCCCGAAATTAACGAAAGGAGAAATATTCTCACCTATTTTACTCTTTAATGTCAAACTAAATAATTACTTTGATGAACTAGGGAATCATGTAACAAGAAACAACCAAACAGATTGAACGATAATTAAGAATATAAAGAATGTTATTAGGTACTTACAAAAGCAAAGAAATATTGTATCGACACCCATTTCAAAAACACTTGAAAATAATGACGCCACAAGGTAAGAGGAAAGTATGATAATCTAAAAATATATAACAAAAAGAATATGGAACAAGTTTTACAGCAAATTAAATGAAATAAATTAAATAATATATCAAGATAAATAGTGTATATTACGTAAGCTACAAAATAATTTCCCTAAACTTAGGTCTATAATGTATTATAACTTCTTGGAACAAAAAGTAATAATTTACCATAAATTAAAGAATATGCTAGAAAGTATTTTGTAACTTCCCCTAAACGATTTTGAGCAATCTATTTTTAGTCAAAATACTAATTAAAAGTATTTTTATTTTATGATTACATGACATGTCTTCTCATACTGGCGCAGTTCTATTCACGCGTTATCTTCCCTTAAGTAGTGAGGTAAAATATTACTTCATCTCTTCTTTCCGAACTAAATTTTTACATGTTTAGCCTGTTTCAGTTTCATAGATGTTATTAATGTCTTAACGATCTTACTAGTAATCTTGTTAATTTCTTCAAGTTGTATTATTGTGGTATGACAACGTGGGCTAATGTACATTTATGCCAGGCTCTAAATTAACTGAATGAACATGTATGAATTCGTTTTATTTTGCTTTAAGAAGTGTCAAGTGGAGAAGATTTGTAGCTCAGGTGAAGGATTTTAGTGGACAAAGAGGACGCCCTCTTCATATTCGTCTGCATCATCAATTATCGTTCAAACCTTATGACATATCCTCGCTTATATCAATGGATGTGGACAATTGTGGACACAAATTTGGCTGGGAAAATGTTAAGATCTTGGATAGAGGTAATTCTAAAAACACCAGAGAATTTCTAGAAGTTTGGCACTCAGGTCAATTAGCAATCAACAAATACATCGAAATAGATCCAATTTATTAACCAATCAGAAAAATTATGGACAAATATAGGACCAAGAAACGAATCAATGGGAGATACAATCAAAATAAAGCAGTAAACAATGACAGATAAAATGTTTACAACAACAACTAATCAAGATCGAGATTTACAGGACAGGCTGTGAGCCACAAGTGGAGAAATTCGACCTGAAGTTTATGCTGATGTTCCGAATAACGATGAAAGCTCCACGACCAAACCATCCAGCTCAGAGAACAAAACTCCACCGAAGTGTCAAGTATACAGGAACTATGAAATTATTTTCTAAACCCAAGTTAGAACAAGCAATATAACACAACAAAAGTACAAAATAACTCAGTGTTATGTATGAACCCATGAAAGAAAAGAACAATGAAAACATTCGTCATGATAAGAGAAACCTTGAATCGACTGAAAGATGAAATAAACCTGCAAGATTTAAACGTAAACCTAAAATAACAACGTGAAGCTACATATAAGTACAGTAATAAAATGTAACTTACACCTAATGGCACGAATGAATAATGAAGATGAGAATGTAACGCATCATTTAGAGCTTCATTCCCTTTGAACAATATACCTTCCAAATAGACATAAGCCACACCACCTAAATTCAAAAAAATTATGATCCTTTTCAGATAGTAAACAAAAGGGAAAAAATATCTAATAACACAACGTCAAATGTAGACAGTTGCAATGGCTACATACAATTTTAATGGTGTTATTCTTCATATTCACTAGGGAATGAATGAATTAAATGAATTACTTTAAGCAACATTGTGAATTGATAGTAACCATTACTGTAGAATGATATAAACCATGGTATGAAGTCTCGAAAATAGCATTTTATAAATTGACAATGAATATGACACAGAAAATTACTGTGTGAGATTCATGCACGATAAGTGTAACATAGAAATTCTTAAATGAGACTTGACAGCATGCTAACACACAGAACAGAAGGTACAAAATTTTGATTTGTCACAGTAGAAATCACTTACACTTAACGATGAAAAACATTCAGGTGAACAAAACAAGGCCACCACGAAGAGTGAAATAAAGATTGACTATAAAAATACAACAATTATTTTCAATAAAAATTTGTATAGTATAATTATTGGTTAAGTTTCTAACAATTTATTCTAACAGATCTCAGGGTTGATTTATTAACCAATTTAAGCACTGCTTACTACCACAGTGAAATTCTTATTCGGTAAAATCAGATTCAAGTATTAATGATCATACTGATGTGCACAAATACTATCCGTATTTCATAACCAAACTAACCAATAACTGATTTCCGAAGGATATCAAAGACAATTATTTCTTCCTTTTCAGAATATGTCAAACAGAATCAAGTTATTTTTTCTCAAACAGATTAATGTGATTCTCAAGAAAAGAACCAATCCGATTGACAGGTATTATTACTAAGGTTTGAATTGATAATTTCGAATAAATTATTTGACCAAGTTCATGTAAAATTTAAATATGATCACTTACCAACAATACTGACAACAACAAGTTTTCCAATAAATAGAATGAAATCAGTCACTTTATCGACCACAAAAAGTCTATGCATAGAAAAACAAGAGATAATAAAGCTACGTATGAGAATCGTTATCAAAGAGAAACTACGAATGAAAAAGCAAACAATTTCAGAATAAACAGTAATTTGCCCTGGAAAATACTGCTGAAAGAAAAGTATACAAGATGGAACATTAATATCAATGATAGACGGGGAATAAGACAAACAGAGTACAAAATAATGTGTTTAATCGAAAAACAAATTATTAATCTCGCACTAGGACTCAATGTGAACAGGAAACATAAGAGTTAATCCATTTAAGTTATAGAGAGTGTTCCTTACAATGAGTCACCTAAGTTCTGCACACGTTCAGTCCATAAGGAACAAACATCGAGAAAATGTTTTCTCTGAACTATCTTAATTCTTCTCCAATCACACAAGTAACCATTTATGAAATCAGCCAATAAACCACAAGTTTCGTATTTACCAAATAGAGAATTGAATGGGTTTCAAACACGAGACCTAATAATTGATTATTTTCACATAGAAACTGATTTGCATTTAGTGAGACAAGCAACCAATTAAAACAAAGCTGTTTAGTAATAAAGCATACACTAGCTATTCTAATAGCGGCTAGATTATTATTAGCTTTATTCAATATTATATTTTTGGTACAATATAGAATTCTCAGAACAAAGTATTTCAACAGGTTTCTGTTTCTTTCTTCTTGGACGATCCTGATGATGAATATTGAGTGATCACCAGTGAGAAGTTAGCAGTCTAGTCAATCGACAAATAAATAATGCACATTTTTTTCGCTGCATATTGCCAGCAACCACAATATATGTGCTTGGGTCTTTTGTAACTTTTACAACGAAAGGTTGTACATTTTTCAAAAACGCACCTGAACAGGTTATGCGATTAATAGTCATAATGATTTATTAAAACAAACAAAATTTGATACTTCGTTGAAATATCTAGATGGCAAGAACGGGTAGCCTAGATATTCAAGCTACTCAAAATGCTCTATGGCAATCTGTATATATTTCTCGACTTTTTCGATTACATATAACTACAGTTACGATATATAAATTACATTGATAAATATTTCATAGATCATATCCTACGTAGTCAGTAGTACAACAGTAAACTTGAAAAAAACACACCTTAAATACAGATTTCGAGAAAAAATATTATTAAAAAGCAGGAAACATTTACAATTTCTAACGTCATTCTACAATTTACAAGAGATGGCTTTAAAAGACAATTTACAAAATGAGAGAAGAAGAAATGTGATTGACACTAAATATAAACAAACGACAAAATAATGTAATAGAAAAGATTAATTGAAAAGGATGATTTCCTTAAAATAAGAAAATAAAACTATTGCAAAAGATGTGGATATATTGAAATACATATAATACAGAATAATTTACTTTTGAAGAAAATTTTATATACAATGTTCATATACAAGTACCTGACTACATTGCGCGCGAGTAAAGACAATGCTGAACGAGAGGCAGAACAAAAGCTTTGACCATAGATAGCAACCTAAATAGGATTTTTAAAAATAATAAAAAATTACTAGGATAAATATTATTTTCAATTCAAAAGTTTACTTTTGTATATTTTACGGGGAAGTATGTTGATAATCATTCCTGTTTGATTTAGTTTTACAAATATTGTCAACGGTTTTTTGTGCATGCAAAGTATCTGTTCAGGAACAACTAAATAAACTTGGAAATACAAATAATTTATTATAAACTGATTTTCATCAGCACTTATTGATTGCGACTTTAAAGAAAATTCACCCTCGAAACCAAATGTTAAATCTTTTCTAGATTCTAGTAAAACAAGAATGAACATTCAATCAATCGATATTCAATTTACAATCTATTCACAGTAACTGATAGAATATGAAATTCCTCAAGACAAGGATAATGGTTTGTCGTCGTACATTCATAATAACACAGTAGCAATTTCAACAAGGTGTGTGGATGAAAATATACAACAATTTACTACTTCCGGTTAAACAATAAACTACAGAATTATCTACAATATTAGATGTAAAATCGCCAATTAGATAGTTCTAGAAAAAACCCTTACTCATTATTGGTAACTGTATTATAACAATATTTTAGCGTTTTCAGTACAAAACACGAAATGTACGTCACTAACACTCATCAGTCATGTTTTAATATTTTGATCTCAGTGAGTAGAAAGCTGAATCATTTAATTGTCTGTGCTCGAATAGTGCATTAAAAGTTATTTAGAATGTTTAAATTGTATGCAAGAGAAAAAGTATTCTAAAGTGTACATACATGAAAGGAAATATACACAAACCATAAACTAACCATAGATTTTAGAGGCCACAGTAATCAAAAATATAAGAATGAACTTATAAATCAAGAAAATGTTATGAACCGATAAAATGGAAAATTTCCTATCTGCAAAAGATTTTTTATGATTGCACTGATAAGCATTATATACAACGTGTAAACAAAATAAAGAAAACGTATATTCCCATTTACAATCCAGTAGTCTTTGATTATTTATGTTAAAATGAATAATCACAACTGTTAATATCCGACACTGACCAATGTATTTTGGCATCACGAGTTTACTACATATACTACAGTTAAGTTCATTCCCTTTTTTGGAAAAATATAATCACACATTCATACGAAGAATTTCTGTAGTAAAACTAACCCACATGTTTTGGATATGAAATCGATTAAAAACTAAGATCAATTTATTTTCGAAATGTTTAATGACCTATCTATGTATATACATATTTGTGTTATAATAAAATAGGTTGATATAAACAAAACATGATAATATGGTTATTAAAATGGACAGGTAGAACGAGGGTATGGAAAAACATGTATGAAGTCGAGTTATCTAAAAAGTCATACTATGAATTTAAGTACATTTATTTTGCAACCGCTTTCACAAGCAACTTTCAGTATTTTACAACACTTGTAAACTATGGGCATCATAACGTTATCTTTTAAAATTTAGCACCCTGGTTCTTGTTTAACCTACTGACAGAATGTAGATTTTGCACACTACATTTACACACTAAATTGTGAACTATGTAAATGTGTGGAAAAAATTTACTTAGAATAGATAATAAACAGATTGTAAATAACACATAAATTTTTTCACAATTTAGATCGACACAGTTGACAGCATATGGATAGAAGAAATAACAAAAGGACCATCAATTATGTAAACATTGAAAGAGAGAATGCATACTAATGTGTTCATGAATTAAACTCAGACTAAGTACGGATGCATTATAATTGCAACTCATTGAACTATATTTCCTGCTTCGGTTTGGGCACCCGGGCAGTATCACAGCCCTCACACAAATCTTATTTGATTTGCGTGGCGCATATGTATCTGGTGCCCCTTTGTACCAATATTTATGTGTTTAAATAAATAAATAAACTATATTTTCAAAACATTTAGTGTATTACGAGGAAATAAAAACTTACCACAATAAAAGCATTTCTATTGAGAAATTTTAGAAGTTTCTCAAGTAGCCAAAAACAACAACTTAAACATTTTAAAAGAAAATTTGTAACAGGATTATTAGCTTTCTTCAATTTTGTATTGATATATTCTAGTGTAACACGTAGCCATTGTAATAAAGCAATTAGAAATGATCCAAATGCTAATGAACCAGTATGATAAAAGGTTGATCGAAATAAACTGGTTATTAATGGACACTTTGACGTAGATTTTTTATCTTGAGATGAAAAGTAGTATTCAGCAAATGTTCCTGCTAAAGTCATTTGTGTTAAGGATTTGACAAAATTGATTAACCAAAAGAACATGAACAAATTGAATAATTGTAGGTAGATAGTATATCTAAATTAGAAATAAAGAAAACAGCAAAAAAGTATAAATATATATGTGACTTTGTGAAGTAGAATTTAATTTAAAAACTGCAATTGTGATTTTAACCCAATAACTATTTGTTATATAAATAAATTAAAAGAGCATTGAAGAGGCATAATATCTTTGTATTAATATGGTATGCCCTGATACGGTCGACGGGGGGATCCGCTCTTCTCCTCGAAATGCTCCCACATGGTCATGCGTATACAGTCACTACCACAGAAGTCCGACTCACTGCCTTTTCTTAGTGGAGGTGATTTTACGAAACCGAGACGACGAAAAGCTAATGTCCGACGCTTTAACCAGGTTGGTGGAAACTAAGGATCCACCTATGGGGAGTTGGAAAATCCTGATTCCAAACTAATGGTGCACATGGGCTCTAGGATTCTGAAGGAACAAATGGCACCTGAACCAATCGTTGGTCACTGGCTACTATGGGACTGCCTCTCCTAACGTCGCTCCACTGCCTTGTGGAATAGACCTTTAGGTTGAAGGCTCCGGATATGGCCCCCTAAGAAAACCACCTGTTTCAGTTTGGGTGCCTGGGTGGTGTTTCAGCCCCCGCACATATCGAATGATTTGTGTGGCGCTTATGTATTTGGTGCCTTCTTGTACCAATGTTTATGTGTTTAAATAAATAAACTATGTATCACTAAAGACAATGAACTGTATGACGACGATACAAAGCGGAGTTTCATTGATTACACAAATTTATCGCACGTTAAAAATCCTTTGGCATAATTGTAAAGACTCAATAGTGACTAAATATAAAGTTAACTGACTGAGATGTCAAGATCAAATCATTAATTCTTTGAATATTTCGATGTAATGTAAAAACATAAAACACCAAGAAATGAACTACGAGAAATATTACAATTCAATGTTTTGAAATTTCGATTGATGAAACTACAATTAACTGTTTATCAGTAACAAAGATAATAGACATCTAGCGTGTGATTGAAAGTGGTAACGAGAGCCCAACGTCAAGGAATAGCATAATAGTGACCCGTTGTAGACAAGACACTGGGTGAAGATCTTAGTTTATACTTATTAGTACTGTATCGTTAACTCAGATTATCATACAATAACTTACTTTCGGTCTCCATAATACAGAAAACGACAAGCTTTGCCAGCTGAATTGTTTTGCTACAATAAAACGAATAGGTTGAGAAACAGAAAAAAGTAATGTTTTTCATTGACACGATATGATAAAGAATACAAATAAGTTTTTAAAAAGGATGAATTTATTAATAATAAATGTTGTAGTGAAGTATTTCAAGTTTAACAAATACTCTAAAGCACATGGATAATTCTTATCTTAGGTCACTTGATTACCTGTGTTGATTGTACTTAACTTCTTAAGGAATTGTAACATCTTAATTCTCAGATCATGGCAAAAGAGTATATAAAGTCTGTTGCGGATAACAAGTACTGTACTATGGGATAGATAAACAACGAAATGCCATTCTAAAGACACATAGGACATTTGATTAATGTACGGGCTTTCGGTGTACCGTTTTTATTATTTGATGAGTGCAAAGATTTATCAAACACCAACAGTCAGCTGCAAAAAATCAACCTAAACTCATTCAAGCAACTACTGAATTACTAAAAGGTATAAAACAATGAAGGGAACCACCATCTATTTCAATAATTCCTTGAAGGATATTAGGTTGTGATAAATAAAATAAACGAACACACCAAAATCTTATCTTAACAAATTTAAATCATATGCTGTGACATTAGTAAAAAAAATCATTTTGAAGAATCTATGAATGAAGCAAAAGAAAGCAAGTATTACATTGCAAATAAAATTAATCTTACTAAAGGATCACACGGAATAAGTTGAAAAATCCCTCTTATATCATTTCTAGTCTTATCTGAGAATCCCGGGGTTACGGTAAGATCATCATTGGTAATTTTAGTTCCAATAGGATCAGCTATTGTCCGCAATGAAATAGCCACAAATAAAACTTGAGCAATAACAATCAATTCAAGAATAAACGGTAGTATTGGCCAAAACAATACAGATGTCATAGCTGAAACTGCTCTGAAATAAATATGTCGGGAAAATCATAAACCATATTAATTTCATTATCTATCATATTTATATATTTTTTTAAACTGAAAGGGGAAAAATGTGAAGTTATATCTGTCAGTTAAAGTAGGCAACAGAAACTTTAGCACAAGTAAACATACTTGCTTGTTTCATTTAATATTGCAATAGCCACACGAATACGCTTGCGCAAAAATATTAATATTAGAAGTATGATCACCAGTAGAATAGCAGAAATAATTCCTACAAGTGAAAAAAGGCATTACTTATTAGTCAAAGAATACGAAAAAGTCTAAATCACACCAATAAAAACGCACCTGAAAACATTTAATTGAAATTAAGCGAACCGATTCAACCTACAATTTACATAGAATCGAATCATTCTTAAAGGTAATTCCACTAGATAGATGTCAGCAACTTATGAACACTGATCAAATTTACAAGATGCCTTGCGAACGGTGATTAAAGTCTCAAGAAAACAAAAAAATTGTTTTATAAATATATAATAACTAACCTAATGCAAGCCATGTTGATGCAGAACGGAAATACGAAACAATATTTAAAGAGAATTCAAGATCATTAGAACCCTCAGGTGTTTTACGCAATACACTCCATCTATAAAAACAAAACACAGTACCTAAAAATAAAAAATAAAGAAAAAAATAAATGACAAGAACTGAAAAATGATAACTTTTCAGTGACGGTTTAAAAAACTCCATAATTATAGTATTATAATGGAAGAGAACAAAAAAGACACACTAAAAGTAGAATTTAAGATGAATCTAAAGGAAGCTTTTGCGTACTCGACTTTGAGCCACTGATAGGTTATTTGGAAAAGGTAGTGAAGTAACGTGAAAAGCTCAATGTTTACAAGTTAGGTGCTTTCACTAATAAGTTATATGAATGGGTGATTTTGTTTATATACAAAGAGTCCAATAATATCTAGAATAGAACTTTGCAATCCTATTTACAAAAATCCGTTCTTTTTTGAACATATCGACTGGAATGTAAACACCGCATACATATTAAACAACATATTGAAATTCATAAGACTATTAAGTTTTGAAAATTGATCAGTAATTTATTGTAATTATTTCATTATGAAAAATGATAATTGAAATTATTTAATGTTCATGTTATACAATATTTAGACTATTTATTTATTATTGAGTAACTTGGCAAAGGCATAATTTTACAAAAAATGAACAAAACTATTTGCATACCAAGAGTGTAGACATAAAATAAATGATAATATGATATTATTATTTCACCGACAGAATTATAAGTCCATTTCGGAACAAGTGCATAAGCAAATAATAATAATAATAATTATTATTATTATTATTAGTAGTAGTATTATGGGTACACAAAGTATGAAATCGATATCAAGAACCATTTTTTTATTAGAAATAATATTTTGAGGTATTGCGAAATCTATGAAAACAAAATTGATTGTACACACGTACATCGATCTAATTTTATGCTATATATATATATATATATATATCGGATGAAAACGGCGATCATGCGTCAAATTAACTGTCGTCATAAACAACCGACAAGAGTTGCAGATGATGTTTAGGGATGAACACATGGTATGTCGACTTTAATAAGTATGAATTTATCTGGGAATTTTTAAGTGATATCATTTTGAATCCACAAATTTGATAAAAACAAAGAGGAATTTACAGCCCCCAGTTGTTTACATACAAACAAAATCTTTTAGCTGATTATTCACAACTGATTGATCACTGGGTGGTGATAAATGTCATGTATGTCAGGACCTTCTTAGTGCAGATCGGATGCTATCGATCAAGTTGCAATGTGGTCACCAGTCTAGGTGACTCGACATTGCGCGCACTATATTGAGATAAGATGGTGATTGGAGGCAGTCAACAGGAAACTCTGGACCTAGGTTACATACTGCTTGGCACTTGTCAGAAAGGTGTACCTGTATTCTTGAGGGAACTGGTGCTCCCTGACTTGTGACTACATTGCAACTTGATCAATAGGATTCGATCTGCACTAAGAAGCACCTGACATACATGACATTGATCATCGCCCAGTGATCAATCAATTGTGAATACATCTCAGTTCTACAGGAGGTCAGTAGCGGCCTGGATATCTCAGTGGTAACGCCTATGACTGTGAAGCTGGGTGGCACATGATCAAATCTGTCAGAGAGAATCAGTACCCTCAAGATTAAAGGTACACCTTGCTGAAGAGCGCCAAGTAGCGCGTAACCTAGGTCCAGAGTTTCCTGTTGACT
>NC_031495.1:43605212-43644416 GCF_000237925.1 Schistosoma mansoni | reverse complement strand
AATTCATAATTACCGATATGTTTATTAATGGGGAAAAATTTTTGAAATGAGTAGTATGGAAATTTTTTAGGAAATTTCGGTGATTCATAATAAGTACAATAATGTTGACGTGATAAACGAAATAGCTGATATGCGGCAGATTCAACACATTTTGATCGTTTGATATAATCATCTGCTGTACACCTTGCTGAAGAGCGCCAAGTAGCGCGTAACCTAGGTCCAGAGTTTCCTGTTGACTATCTCCAATTACCATCTTAACTGATTATATAATGACCATTATTTAATTAAACAATCGCTACTAAGAACGAACTAATTAATATAGGCATTTTATTCATCTTTAGCCTACATAACTAAACCTAGGAAAGGTATACTTACATTACAATTTTTGTACATTAAAAAGCATAAAAATAAAAAATACATAAAAATACTCTCTTTGTTATAAATAACAATAATTAGACAAAAAAAGTACGAAAGAAATATTCATTGAAATCTAAGACAATAAATACCGAAAGAAAACAGGGCAACAAATAGAATTAATGTAGTCCAAACCATAACTGAAGTACAGCATCGTAATAAAACGATCCAACAGAATGACAAAACCACAGATACTGAAATACATCTGGAAATAAAACCATAAACATAAATAAGATTTATTTAGTATGTGAGAAATGTGTATGCAACGGAATCTTAAATTAGCAGAAAAACAAGAAAAATCAACAAAAACACCCTAACAAAATACATATTAACACGTAAATAAATTTCTTTTAAAAAAAGACATTGTAAACTGTATTTCACATCGTAACTATAAAAGCCGTTTAATAATTCATATTCTATTGTTATAAACTGTTACATTTAAACTAAATATGCCTAACATAATCAATCTATAGTCAATTACATAAACGAATTATAAGATTTCTTGGCTTACGAGAACTGTACTTAAGAATTGCGTTTGCACAGTATTCATTTAGCGCATTGAATTGAGTAAGATGGCATTAAACAAGGGACAACATAAAGTAGGTTCGGGTATTCTATCAAGAAAACAAGTCTTGAGAAGTAACTGAAGTCTTTACTTATCTCAGATACTTAATTTTATTAATAGGTTGGAGGTGGTCGGTAAGAAACTTTAGATCGAGGTTTCGTTCCACCTACGACTCACCCGCAAGGAGCACCTAAAATCTTCAGGGAATCGATGCTCTCTGTAGGATTTGAACCCGCATCTGCAAGACATACAATCTCAGATGCTACTACTTAGCTATTCTGGTAGAGACCGATATCCTATGTGACTAAAATATTTGTAGCTGATTGATCACTAGGTAGTGACGAATGTCATTCTTGTTCAGGTACGCCGGTTGGAGTCCCACAAGAAGCGTTAAATCCTTCAACATTGCAGATGGACCTTGATTACGAGTGGCAATTGGCAGGAAACTTATATTCCGAGTCTCCTGTCAACTACCTCTAACCACCTAACATCTCGACATTGTGCGTAATGCTGAGTCCCCGAACATTGCAGCTACCTTGACGTGGTGGTCGGGCTTGCCTATCGTGATGAACCAATCGAGCTATGCTGGCTGGAACAATCGTTCCTCGAGGTCCTACCATGCCAGACAGGTCGTTTGAAGAGCGGTGAGACTAAAAGCAGCAAACCCAAGGTCCGAAGGCGAAGTCGTACTGCCGACTGTACAGAGGTGTGACAGCAGTAAGGTGTTTCCTTCAGACAACCAGCATGACAGCGATGCTGCCTTCCCACAAGGAGGGGTGGGGTTAGAAAAGGTCGACCCTAAAAATGCACACCTCGCCTTATCCCACGGATATCCGTCTCCGGCGGTAAGGTCCCAACAGGTACGAAGCTAACACAAAAGTCACCCACAAAAAGGTCGTATGTGACCGACCTCAAGCATTTGTCCCTTGGACACTGCGGTCACGCTCTCAGGTCATTAAGACCACTTCTAACCCAATTTCCTTTTCAGGTACCTCTAGAAGAACCCTTCCACGGTGTGGGCATCCGGGAAGTGATAACTGCCCTCATACCTCTAACAACACTCAAGACCACTGTATTCATAATCAATCTCCTTCTTCAATTCCTACTATTCCTTCTACCTTGACTTTCAACACTAAACTTCCTCTCTCGGTTTCCTCCTCAAGTGTCACCATGGCCAACGATTCTAGTGCGCGAAACACTGTCCCAGGTCTACTAAAACCTCGCTCCAAACTACACATTGGAGCTTTCAACGTACGTACCCTATGCCAAATCGGTCAACAGGCCTCCTTAGCTAAAACCCTAGAATCTCGTACCATTGATGTATGCTGTATCTCCGAAACACGCATACAGGATCCCAGAGTGGTCATTCACTTGACCTCACCTCACCAAAATGGACAGCCAACGAAATACACCATCCGTGTATCTGGCGACCCGTTGACACACTGACAGCTGTGGAAACAGCAGTAACATCTATTAGTTATTTAAACCATAGGGCTCCAAAAAACCAATGGATTTCTTTTAAGTCTATTTCACTGATGGATTCGCGTAAACTCATCCCATCAGGCTCTGAACACGACGAAGAGCGTAAACAAATTAGATCTAGGTTAACTAAAAGTCTAAGGAACGATCGTGAGCAGTGGTGGGCAACGAAAGCAAAAGAGATGGAAAAGGCAGCGGCTGTAGGCAACACCAGGCAACTATTCAGACTAATAAAAGAAACCGGAATTAAGAAGTCAAGTGTAAGTGAGACAATCTCGGAAAAAGACGGAACCCTTATCTGCTCTCAACCCAAACGTTTAGAACGATGGGCGGAACACTTTAGCTGGCCTTCAGCTACTGCACAACTACCCGCTATTCCCAGAAAACCTGAATGGAACATTGAAGTAGGCCCCCGACCCTACTTGAAGTTCAAAAGGCTATAAGTAATCTGAAACGAGGAAGAGCAGCTGGTCCAGATGGATTGGCTCCAGAGGTCTTTAAATATGGTGGTCCAATTTTAGCGATTAGGTTGACTAATATTCTGGCTAAAATCTGGGAGACGGATGTAATCCCATCCGACTGGTCACAATCTCTGATTGTCCCAATATATAAGAAGGGGCCAAAATCATCCTGTGATAACCATAGAGGGATTAGTCTGACTAACATAGCATCTAAAATACTAGCCTCAATAATTATCGGGCGCCTAACTAAGACTCGTGAACTGCAAACACGAGAAAATCAGGCTGGCTTCAGACCTGGTCGTGGCTGTATCGACCACATATTCACCATTCGTCAAGTTTCAGAGCACAGACATGCTTACCGGCGTCCGACAATGATAGTTTTTCTTGACTTGAAAGCAGCATTTGACTCTGTAGACCGAGAGGTTCTGTGGCAGTGTCTGTCATTGAAAGGTGTATCTGAGAAGTACATAAACCTTGTGAAGGCTCTTTACTCGAACACTATTAGTCGAGTGAGAGCTTATAGCGAACTGTCATATGATTTTACAACCTCAAGTGGTGTCCGTCAAGGCTGTCCACTATCCCCATTTTTGTTTAACTTCATTATAGACCTGTTGCTGCAAATAACACTCTCTTCGACTGAATTTTCAAAAATTGATCTTCTACCAAGAGGTTCACTTATCGACTTAGAATACGCAAATGACATAGTCCTGTTTGGTGAAGACGCTGACAAAATGCAGAGTCTTTTGTTGGAACTCAGTAATAATGCCAGGATGTTTGGGATGCGTTTCTCCCCATCCAAATGTAAATTGTTACTCCAGGACTGGCCTGCGTCAACACCTGAACTAAGGATAGGGAGTGAAGTAGTCGAACGCGTCGACAACTTCATTTACCTTGGAAGTCTGATCAGCCCTAATGGGTTGGTGTCTGACGAAATCTCAGAACAGATTCAAAAAGCTCGTTTGGCTTTTGCCAACTTACGACACCTATGGCGAAGACGAGATATCCGTCTATCAATTAAGGGACGAGTATACTGCACAGCAGTTCGTTCTGTTCTACTTTACGGCTGCGAAACATGGCCATTAAGAGTAGAAGATACTCGTAGGTTACTAGTATTTGACCACAGATGTCTTAGAAATATTGCTCGCATCTGGTGGGATAACCGGGTAAGTAATAGTGAGGTTAGACGCAGGGTATTAGGGAATGATGGTAAATCAGTTGATGAGGTCATGAATCTTCATCGACTGAGATGGTTGGGCCACGTGTTACGTATGCCTGAACACCGATTACCACGACGCGCTATGATGACTATTATTGGGGATGGTTGGAAGAGAGTTAGAGGCGGCCAAACCAAAACATGGCATCAGTGTTTGAAGTCACTAACTTCTAGTCTGAGCCATGTTGGTAGATGCAGACTACCTGGTTGGGGTCCGCGTGACTATCGTAACCAATGGTTAGAGACTCTGGGTGGCATGGCTCAGAATCGATCACAATGGCGTAGGTGTATACACTCTTTATCTTCCCTTAAACTATGAGATTAAAATTGCTTCATATCTCTCTTCCTTCCTATACTATATCCTTATATACAACCTATAATTTATATACTACTACCAACACTAAATTAACTACTATTAATCCGGTGTTGATCTTGTTGTGCTAACGAGGTATGGCAACTTGGACCGATGCATATATGTGCCTGGTCCTACGTTGTCGCTGACTTGACTTGACTAATGCTGAGTCACCCATAGAAGTGGTCACTAAAACTTGGTCGAAAGAATACGATCAGCACCAAAGAACTGGACACTTATGATTCCGGTCACTACTCAATAATTAATTATAAACTTAGCTTAATACCGAAGGTAGAAGAAGCTTGTTTACTGAGAGGGAAAAATCTTAAAACAACTCAATCGTGGGAAATAACGCGCCATAAAAGGGTAAATAAAAAGTAATAAAGCTATACATTAAGAATTTTAGTGTTTTAAGCAAGAAAGATGTGACGGAAATTTAAAAGAAAACGGACAGTCTAGGAAAAATTTGCGACTAATGAATATTGTAATAGAATCGCGCTTAACGTCGGACAAATGAAATAAACTAATATATTCAACGCATGGATTATCATATTTCGTTTCACTAAGTATATGGCACGTTTCATCGTTCAACATTGGCTATTTCACTGAAGATGATTGGTCCTAAAAAACTAATGAGAAAACGAAGACTTTGCACGTATAAATGATGCTACAAAAGTGTTCGCTTGTCTGAGCGCACTATATAAGTTGTTTATTTTTCTTTTAAAACAAAGTGCACGTGCCAGAAAGAAAAACCAGTTCATACATACAAACACACAAAGTGCATTACAGTTTCATAATAATTTCACAATCTAATTACACTAAGGACAAATGTAAACAGTTATCAAAGGCCACTAAAAAAAGTAAATGCCTTGTGAAGTTATTTCAGTGAAGAAAATTTTCTTTCCGCCGATATCATTTTCTTAAGCTGTACAATCGTTTGCATAAGTTATTTTATAGCGAGTAGTCTATCGTAAAATAGAGGTGTTAAGAAATTATCGACGATAATCAAACGTATTCAAGTATCGGATGCAAAAGCCTATGACGATGAAGTGGTGTTGCGTAGTATAATAAAGTAATCAAAAACTGTCAAAAGATATCAAGTATTAAATAAAATAAGTCAATAAATGAATGTTATTTCACAGTAATTAAAGTTATTCAAAGTTTTCCAGGTGCTGAATAAAATGGGTGTTGTATCATTTAGAAAGTAATCAAAATTATCAAGAAATAAGGTTGCGTAGTAGTTTGGAAACCATAACAATTAATAATCTAAACAATAAATGCCGAAACCAACTGTTTACTTGACAGAGAAGAAGGTGAAGAATAAGATAATAATGACCACCTACAGTGTGTAAGATTAGGAGGAGGCATTAAGACCATAGAAGAATAACAGGTGGAGCATAATTCTCTTGTACAGAAAGGTCGGGTTTGAAGTTTAATTTTTTGTTCTTGAGCTTCTTCTTAATCATCATAATGATCTTGGATAAGTGCCTATGTATCTGATGCATGTGTTAAGAGGTTTTGTAATACTTTCCAATACTACAGAACAGTCAATTATGATCTACTCAACGTAAAAAGAGCCTGAAAGCATCCGGATTCCTAAATTACCAAATAAGTCATAAGAAAACCTACACAGAAAACTAGTAATTAAATCAAAACAGTGATGCTCACATCAATATAATATGCCAGGTTTGACTTAGATCAGCAACAACTTTTTCAAAGATTGTAGTAAATTCCAACACCAATCTGAAAATAAACAATAAATATTGGTAATACACCCAAACGATTAAAATAAAAAAAGGATTCAGTCAATAACTCTCTACATAAATCTATAAATATGACATTCAGATAAAGGATATGTGCCTAAAGTTGCAGTAGAAATACTCTCTTTAATGTGAGACTCCATGCATAATACCCTATCACGGGTTTCATGATTACATACAAACACAATATATGTTGAATCTGACCGTTCCTAATCGACTAAATCCAATTATTTTATTCACATTTTACTTTCAAAAGAACTCGGCGTACAATCCATTTTGCATTATGATAATTAACGAATATGTGAGCACATTAATAATCATTTTTAAAAATATAAGTATAACAATTGACTCTGAAAAGTATAAACGAAGATTAAAAGTAACAAATCATGCATCACCAATGTTAGTATTCTATTTGAAAAAGACAATGGTATGCAGATAGAAAATACTTGAAGTTGACACTTTTAATTGTAAATACTAATAGTAACAGAATACAAGAGATGGTTGTTTTGATTTTCAGATATTATTAAAAATAAGATAAAAAGAGAAACAGACTTAGTAATTCAAGTGAAAAGTTATGTGAGAAGGGTAATCAATGGGGTAATCAAAACTGTCGAGGGTAATCCCTAAACTAATTCAAACAATGTCTCATTCAGACATGAAGATGAATAAATTTTAGTGATCATTTTGCTATAAATTCCCAATCACAAATATTGGATTATTAGCCTTTGTTGTAGTGGTATTAGAAGTATAATTTTTGGCTATTAAGGAATTAAAGGATAGAGATTTATAGAGCAGTAATGTGAATGATCTTACTCAAACTATAGTAGGTCAAAAGTTGTATCTGTAGACGAATGTTTATTTACCACTGAAGAACGAAGACTCGGTGAGTTTTCTAAAAAACTAGACATATAATTGAAGGAAATAAACTTGTACTCATAATCCGCGGATGAAATGTATAGTGATCAAAGTAATTCAACTCATAAGAACAAGTAATAAAACAGAACGGCGAAATCCAAACTGTTTGCACATTTCCAGGTTTTCATTTTCAAAAGTAGAAAGTGATGAGATATTTCATTTTGTAAATTACTTTTAAAAGTATTTTTTGTATTTTTGACGGTCACCTTTAACCTAAAGTAGTAACAACTTACTGATTACTACCTAATTAGTGCACATTTTATTATCAAACCTACACATTAAAACACTAATATATAAACAAAGTATACTCTTTTCAATTAATTCCTTTCAGGGTCTTGTTCATGCTGTTATATCTCCAGAAAGGTTCTAATTTTGTAATTTTATTCTGAAAATTTGAATTCTATGTTTTCGCGTCAAGAGACGCTTAGTTAACCTACAGCGTACATTTCCCAATGGGAAATCTTTGATTGCCATTGGTTGACGGATTTTTAGCACGCTATTTTGTTGCTCTCCCATGGGCGTTTCTATCATTGTATAAATAAGCTTGATTTGTGTGCTTAGTGACCTCATATTTTTGGGGGCTTGTAGAATACATTCTCTACACTTCATCAAGTCCTATTGATCCAGTTAGCAGGGCCGGGGACAATGGATTAGAAAAGACTATCGTGTCACTGTATCTTTGACCTTTGTTCCGTTTACCAAGTAAGGTGAACTTGTAATATCATTCAAGCATATCAGTTCTACAATTATATATCCAAATTAATAATCAAAAATGTGGCCATGTTAGAGGCAAAATATATTGTTTGAAAATTATAACATGACCAATATGCAGTATTAACTTGATTCAGCTTATACGTTAAGTAAAATAATAAGATTCATGACCAGAATAAATCGGACCCACATTTATTCTGATCACTAATCTCACAACTTCATTGAACGTATCAACTGAATCAAATCAACAATTTGTATTAGTTATCCCAACACTAACGACCTTAATTTATTTTACAATCCTTAATTCATATGCTATGACATTTAAACGATGTATTCTGCCTGAAACCTAGTCCCTTTTTGGATTATTAATTTGGATATACGGATCGTAGAACGTGAAATCGTCTAGTAACATTAATGGGAGAATTTAGCTTCATGCTATGTATGTTTCGTACATGATAATTAAGAACAGAAAATCCTTTCTTCAGCTTGACAGGCCCAATAATATCCCGTATTACTTTTACGGAAGCATATTGTTTGAAAAAGCCATACTATAACCCGATTTGTTACACTGTACAAAGTAATATATGGAAAATGTTTTCGAGCTACCAGTCCTAAAGTCCATAGTCTTTTACGACTACACAAGCTTGTCCACATCAACCAGCGTCATCCTATTCAGTAAATCTGTCCATTTTGAAATGCTCGCTTTCAATGATTTCATTTTTCCTGCATCACTATCACTTTGTCCACTTTGTTTTTCTGTGTATGCGAGTGTATTTTAAACTATTGTCTAAGAGTTATGATCAGTTGAGCTTTAGTTCCCTCCAAAGTAAACACTTAATTAACAAACGCTCAAAACCCACTGATTTGATCTAATCAAATAGTGGCAAACGAGTTCAAAGAGAAATTTATAGTAATCAATGGTTGTAAAAATTAACTTCTTGGACCATTTGCAGAATTTTGCAAGCCATTAGTAAGGTTAGGATTTTCTGTAGCAAGAAAAAAAAACTTAAGCTGGGTAAGATCTTGCGTAATCACCGAACAACAGCTTGGGAAAACACGAAGCAGTAGAAACACTAAAGGAACAAAGCTTTCTGGAGAAATAAACCAACGAACAAACAAACTAAATATCAAAATGATTAGGAGTATTCTTACTTGTTCAAATATTCATGAACATATAAAATCGGACTAAATTAGATAATATGAACCTTTAGGGTAATTAGTTTGAATATATGTGACATACATAATTAAATAAAACACAAATAAATTGGTTTCTAAATAAACACCACAGAAGTTAACTCGACAGCTGTATATATTCTCTTTATTCACTCAAGTATTGAGTAGAACATAGACTGTCCAGGACTATATTGGAGCACATTGATTGGCTTACTTCTACCAAATCAGAACTAGCGGAAATTGGAGAAGACTCTAGGATCCCATGTAACATTATATAAGTAGTAACGTTTTTCACTCCCGTTCGACTTGGTTCATTTGGAAAATAATTACGTACCTGCCCAAGCCTTGTTCTAATCTGAGAACAAGTTGAGTGAAGTAAAGTGTCCGAAAAACACTAAGCAATAAGAGTAGCTGGGTCACATAAGGAAAGACTTGACAAATATACAACAAATTACACAATATGTATGTCAGCAGTACTACACAGTAGATCGTCGAACAAAACGGAATGAACACAGAACATTGCATAAAATGATATTGGGTTACGTTGCCACACTTTCAAAGAGCACAGAAAAAAAGAAATATTCAAGAATCAAGGAGAGTGGAAACAGTAACGATAATGACAAGACTGATAGTTAATAGTACTTAAGATTTTATATCATTAGAGATAAGATATTTCATCCTGTAAATTACTTTTATGTGTAATTTTATTCATTTCCAAAAATCAACCTTTAATCTGAAGTAATAATAACTTACTGTTTATTACTTGATTAGTGCATGTTTCATTATCAAAACTACATACATTAATCCAGGGCCATGATGAAAAGTTATTTCTTAGTTAGATTTACTCAGTACTATCATAAAGTTTAAAGGTGGATATTTTTAAGAAAAATATTTTCTAGAAAACAATAAACAATGAGAATGAAGTTTAAGGTACACTTTAGTTAACAAGAAATTCAAGCTAATATTACCAAGATAGTATTTGCAGCTACTCATAGATAGCGCATATAAAAGTTGTAACTAGTAAGTTACTATATTTACAAACTATAAATAAACAAAATGCATGGCGGGTTCATTCTTTTCACAACTAAATTTAAACACTAAGACACTCAACTTTAGAAATCTCACAAAGTGGAATCAATTTCAAACCTGTGACAAAGCTGTAAACAATCAATAGTGTTGTGACTTTATAAAAAACAGACCGTATGCCATTTCGTTATGATTTTATGTCCGGCTTGTATCACATGATTTATTCACCAATCTAAATACTTGTCTAATCTTGACACTGTGCCAAACCAATGACGTTCAACTGGTGTGAACAGTCTAGCGTCCTTACTGGTCCCTTGTCCGCCTAGCCCTTCCGATTGAGTTCAGAACACCAATTACAGCTTCTGCTATGCGAATCATTTATTTGAAGCATACTCCGTTTATATACCAGACAGAGAGACAGACAGACAGACCGCATCACACCAATCCAATTACTGAATACTAATACAGTAAGAATACATATAGAATAATAGTCCATTAATAGGTCCTGGGAGTTGCCCGTACTTATGTCTTCGCTAGGATATAACAGATAGCTTATATTAATAACTCAAAAACCCTTACCATGAGGAGAGACATTTTGACACGTTAAATATACAACACAATACAACGCATGTAGATGGTGGCAACAAATATACGCTATAAAAGACATAAACATCATGATACATAAATTTGAACAATTAGTGTTACCGCATCTCAGTTACCCAAGTTTTAGAACTGGTACAGCACGCAGTTGTACACAATACCGCTTACAACTCACAAAGTTATTCAAGTCTGAGATTCTCGTTTATCATGGACAACTTTATCATTACTATTTTTGACAACGAGACTATAATTAGTGCTACTAAAATAGGCAATGTTAAAATCTGCATATACAATAAATAATTAATCAGGACAACAGATTTTTTCGAAAAACTTTAAATTGTCAGATGATAAGTTAAACTTCACCTTGACAGACATAACAAGTGTGAAATCGCTTCATATATTTTCATTTAACAATTATGAAGAGACTACAATGGTGATTAAAGTGCAGTGTATCCGGTACAGCGTTTACTTGACAAATTTAGTGTTTAAAATAATGAAGTCAGTCAGTCAGCTACAACGTAGGACCAGGCACATATATGCATCGGTCCAAGTTGCCATACCTCGTTAGCACAACAAGATCAACACCGGATTAATAGTAGTTAATTTAGTGTTGGTAGTAGTATATAAATTATAGGTTGTATATAAGGATATAGTATAGGAAGGAAGAGAGATATGAAGCAATTTTAATCTCATAGTTTAAGGGAAGATAAAGAGTGTATACACCTACGCCATTGTGATCGATTCTGAGCCATGCCACCCAGAGTCTCCAACCATTGGTTACGATAGTCACGCGGACCCCAACCAGGTAGTCTGCATCTACCAACATGGCTCAGACTAGAAGTTAGTGACTTCAAACACTGATGCCATGTTTTGGTTTGGCCGCCCCTAACTCTCTTCCAACCATCCCCAATAATAGTCATCATAGCGCGTCGTGGTAATCGGTGTTCAGGCATACGTAACACATGACCCAACCATCTCAGTCGATGAAGATTCATGACCTCATCAACTGATTTACCATCATTCCCTAATACCCTGCGTCTAACCTCACTATTACTTACCCGGTTATCCCACCAGATGCGAGCAATATTTCTAAAACATCTGTGGTCAAATACTAGTAACCTACGAGTATCTTCTACTCTTAATGGCCATGTTTCGCAGCCGTAAAGTAGAACAGAACGAACTGCTGTGCAGTATACTCGTCCCTTAATTGATAGACGGATATCTCGTCTTCGCCATAGGTGTCGTAAGTTGGCAAAAGCCAAACGAGCTTTTTGAATCCGTTCTGAGATTTCGTCAGACACCAACCCATTAGGGCTGATCAGACTTCCAAGGTAAATGAAGTTGTCGACGCGTTCGACTACTTCACTCCCTATCCTTAGTTCGGGTGTTGACGCAGGCCAGTCCTGGAGTAACAATTTACATTTGGATGGGGAGAAACGCATCCCAAACATCCTGGCATTATTACTGAGTTCCAACAAAAGACTCTGCATTTTGTCAGTGTCTTCACCAAACAGGACTATGTCATCTGCGTATTCTAAGTCGCTTAGTGGTCCCCCTGGTAGGAGATCAATTCCTGTAAATTCAGTCGAAGAGAGTGTTATTTGCAGCAACAGGTCTATAATGAAGTTAAACAAAAATGGGGATAGTGGACAGCCTTGACGGACACCACTTGAGGTTGTAAAATCATATGACAGTTCGCTATAAGCTCTCACTCGACTAATAGTGTTCGAGTAAAGAGCCTTCACAAGGTTTATGTACTTCTCAGGTACACCTTTCAATGACAGACACTGCCACAGAACCTCTCGGTCTACAGAGTCAAATGCTGCTTTCAAGTCAAGAAAAACTATCATTGTCGGACGCCGATAAGCATGTCTGTGCTCTGAAACTTGACGAATGGTGAATATGTGGTCGATACAGCCACGACCAGGTCTGAAGCCAGCCTGATTTTCTCGTGTTTGCAGTTCACGAGTCTTAGTTAGGCGCCCGATAATTATTGAGGCTAGTATTTTAGATGCTATGTTAGTCAGACTAATCCCTCTATGGTTATCGCAGGATGATTTGGACCCCTTTTTATATATTGGGACAATAATAATGAAGATATGATGAAGGTCAAGTTTTAAAAAAAACGAAAAACATTAATTCTTAATTGATTGAAAACTGAATCCTTATCTAAAGTGGGAAAATTGGACGTACATGTGGTACACCAAACATAACAATATAGAGTTCTATACTACACTGCGGCACCGAATAATTGTACCCTGTAGGTTCACCAATCAAAAAATTAAAATATATTTATAGTGTGATAGATTTAAATGGAGTCTGACGTAATTACACTGAAAATAAAGTGAAAATGATTTTGAGAGGGCCAAAACAACCTATTGTAGATTTACTTACTTTCGACTTTTCGCTACTTCCATACCATTCACCTCTTGATCTTTGGCATTCTTTAAAAGTATACGTTTACCAGTTTCATCACGAACTTGACCAGTTCCATTTCCCATTAACCGAGATACTTGACTTGGGATGCACCGACCAAGCACTTTTATAGAATACAATCAAATAATTTAGTAAATAAAAATTAAACTAGAAAGTGATACATCTACTAGAGAACTCAAAATGGACAATTATAATTATACAGAAACAAAACGGGTTGTATCATGCTTATGTTTAACCATTTCAAAACGTTCAAAATCCATGTTATAAAATAGAGATGTAATTTTTAAAACTAACTTGATTTGGAGTGATATATATATGGGGCACATTGTTTGTCTTGTACTAACTGTTCAATACTCTAAAAGAACACGATGTAAAATGTTACCAAAAATATTTGTGAAAAATTAATTGATACAAATAAACTGCACAACTATCTCTTAAAACTTTACAATTAACATATTTTATAACTAACAGTATGATTAACCCTTAATCTCTAGTACTTCATAGAGAAAATTCTACATCTACAAATTTTACATTGATATAAGGCTGTATAGGTTACAGTTAAATTTCTAGTTTTTGATACTGATTAGAATATTCAATAATGTAATTTTTAATGAGGTCACCATTTTCAAGCTAACAAATTTAATTTGTATTAATTGTGGTCTAAAATATTCTAAAGCATTAGAATTTATGTAACAAGTGATTAACTATAGACTGATGAGAGAAAATCCTGTCCAAAAATTGTCAACACTGCTATCAACGAAGTTCAAATAGTTCAGGTAGATTGATTTAGATCAGATATATAGAACAGCGAAATACTAATGACATAAAAAGTCATTTATTTTATAGTCTGAAAGTACTAACAAAATAGAAATGGAAACCAGACTTGTGACTCAAGAAGATTCCGTGTTGACTTTTGATAGTCCAGGACCCGCGTTTCATCCTATTTGGGACTCAGGTGGATGTACCTGCACCCCAGAGTTGATGTTTACCCTTGGACTTGAACCCAGCACTATTCACTATAAATGCCATCGCATTACCTACTTAGCTATTGAGTCCAGATAGCCGCTCCCAATGGGATAATCCGAACCGTTTCAAATTGAATAAAATATTTTAAATTATTAAGAATACTAAAGCATGTATTTCTGTTTTTACAAACTAATATTAATTTTTATTTGTAATTTTTTATTTCATCTGATGCTTATGAGTTTATAAGTTATCAACTTAGTGAAAGGTTCAAGTAACTTTTGAGCTTTATATTTATCTGGACCACAAAAAAGCAGAATGAAATTCTTAAAAATTATATGATTGAAATTCGTTATTAAATATATATAGTAACTAGACTCAAATACAGCTTTTGAAAATGAACTTGCTAAAGCAAATTTGTTCCCTGAATTCTTTCTTTGATAAAGAATACTTACCAGTCAAAGTATGAAAGAATGGAATAACTTACCTGGTTGGCAAATTTAGGGTCATTCGCATTTACACCCCCCAGACATATCATTAAACTTCTGACATTAAACTCCTCAGATTTTTTCTCAAAAGGAGTTTTCCAAGACCAGTAATATTCTGGACACGATGCCACACAGACCTGTATTAATGTGAATAAAAATGCGATAGGTTTGTAGGTAACGCTAACAAAACTTTGTTATTGTTGACTAATTATTCATACCAAAATGAAAGTCGACCTCTGTAGCGGGATCTAGATTGGATTAAAGCATGTTCCGTGTAGGATTGTGTTGAGGCACGATGATTGGCTATTTCTTACCCAATCAGCGCTAACGGAGATTCGGGGGAGTCTCTAGAATCTTGATATGTAAAAACTATAAATATACTAACGTTTTTTTATTGTGATTCCTACTTCAGTGTATAAGTACGTCCCTGTTCTGATATGGAGACTTGTCGCGTGAAGTAATGTACAAGAATACTGATCAATAAGAGTAGCTAGGTGGTAAGAAGAGAATTTATAATATTCTCTATCAGTTCTGATCATGACTTAGTTTTCCACTGAATATCCTCTTCTTATCAACTTAAAACTTAATAACATTATGCCATACTTATCACGTGAGAGCTAGTGATGCTTCTGGCTAACAGAACATAAGTAGGTTGAGATGTTAGTCACAAAATGTAGTGGAGGACGTTTTTAGTGATTGATGAAACGAGTTTTCGATTATCAAAATCAATGAATAAGACCTTAATTGATAAACGAATCCAATAACATGATGTGGCTACTCAAGAGACAATATTATTGACCGGAGCCCCCAAATGATTATATATTAAATGTAAAACCGCTAGCCAGAATATTTCCCGACCGTTGCAGCTACCTTGACGTGGTGGTCGGGCTTGCCTATCGTGATGAACCAATCGAGCTATGCTGGCTGGAACAATCGTTCCTCGAGGTCCTACCATGCCAGACAGGTCGTTTGAAGAGCGGTGAGACTAAAAGCAGCAAACCCAAGGTCCGAAGGCGAAGTCGTACTGCCGACTGTACAGAGGTGTGACGGCAGTAAGGTGTTTCCTTCAGACAACCAGCATGACAGCGATGCTGCCTTCCCACAAGGAGGGGTGGAGTTAGAAAAGGTCGACCCTAAAAATGCACACCTCGCCTTATCCCACGGATATCCGTCTCCGGCGGTAAGGTCCTTTGAAGGACGGAGCTAACACGAAAACTACCCACAAAAAGGTCGTGTGTGACCGACCTCAAGCAGTTGTCCCTTGGACACTGCGGTCACGCTCTCAGGTCATTAAGACCACTTCTAACCCAATTTCCTTTTCAGGTACCTCTAGAAGAACCCTTCCACGGTGTGGGCAACCGGGAAGTGATAACTGCCCTCATACCTCTAACAACACTCAAGACCACTGTATTCATAATCAATCTCCTTCTTCAATTCCTACTATTCCTTCTACCTTGACTTTCAACACTAAACTTCCTCTCTCGGTTTCCTCCTCAAGTGTCACCATGGCCAACGATTCTAGTGCGCGAAACACTGTCCCAGGTCTACTAAAACCTCGCTCTAAACTACACATTGGAGCTTTCAACGTACGTACCCTATGCCAAATCGGTCAACAGGCCTCCTTAGCTAAAACCCTAGAATCTCGTACCATTGATGTATGCTGTATCTCCGAAACACGCATACAGGATCCCAGAGTGGTCATTCACTTGACCTCACCTCGCCAAAATGGACAGCCAACGAAATACACCCTCCGTGTATCTGGCGACCCGTTGGCTAGTTCTCGTGGACTTGCAGGTGTAGGCATAGCACTCAGTACAAGGGCAGAACAGGCACTACTAGAATGGATCCCCGTTAACAGTCGGCCGTGTGCTGTCCGGCTAAATGGCTCCGTAAGAACTCGGAAGGATAGGGACACACGTCGTTGCCTTTTCGTCGTTTCTGCCTACGCTCCCACTGACTGCAGCCATGATGAGGTGAAAGATGACTTTTACAGAAAGCTCTCCGAGCTTCTTCAGAAAGCTAAGCGCTCAGACATGGTAGTCGTAGCGGGTGACTTTAATGCCCAGGTAGGCAGCTTAAATCAAACAGAAAGACATTTAGGTGGGTGTTTTAGTATTCCGGCTCAACGAACCGATAATGGTGATCGTCTGTTGCAACTATGCTCAGACAATCGTTTACTTTTGGCAAGCACTAATTTTAAGCATAAGGAGAGACATCGTCTAACATGGCGACCACCTGCACCAAACCAACGATGGACTCAAATAGACCATATTGTCATCAGTCATCGTTAGAGAGGCTCAATAGAAGATTGTCGCTCGTATTGGAATACTTGTTTAGACTCTGATCACGCTTTAATACGAGCGCGCATTTGTCTGCGCCTCAATGGACGCAGGAAAAGTACACTAAGAAGACCCATTAGGATTGAACTGGAGGACGAGAAAGCCAAATGCGAATTCCAGAAACAACTGAGTTCACATCTAGGCAGTTCTGTAAACGAGACTGACCCAGATACTGCTTGGAAAGACATACGAACAGCTGTGGAAACAGCAGTAACATCTATTAGTCATTTAAACCATAGGGCTCCAAAAAACCAATGGATTTCTTTTAAGTCTATTTCACTGATGGATTCGCGTAAACTCATCCCATCAGGCTCTGAACACGACGAAGAGCGTAAACAAATTAGATCTAGGTTAACTAAAAGTCTAAGGAACGATCGTGAGCAGTGGTGGGCAACGAAAGCAAAAGAGATGGAAAAGGCAGCGGCTGTAGGCAACACCAGGCAACTATTCAGACTAATAAAAGAAACCGGAATTAAGAAGTCAAGTGTAAGTGAGACAATCTCGGAAAAAGACGGAACCCTTATCTGCTCTCAACCCAAACGTTTAGAACGATGGGCGGAACACTTTAGCTGGCCTTCAGCTACTGCACAACTACCCACTATTCCCAGAAAACCTGAATGGAACATTGAAGTAGGCCCCCGACCCTACTTGAAGTTCAAAAGGCTATAAGTAATCTGAAACGAGGAAGAGCAGCTGGTCCAGATGGATTGGCTCCAGAGGTCTTTAAATATGGTGGTCCAATTTTAGCGATTAGGTTGACTAATATTCTGGCTAAAATCTGGGAAACGGACGTAATCCCATCTGACTGGTCACAATCTCTGATTGTCCCAATATATAAGAAGGGGCCAAAATCATCCTGTGATAACCATAGAGGGATTAGTCTGACTAACATAGCATCTAAAATACTAGCCTCAATAATTATCGGGCGCCTAACTAAGACTCGTGAACTGCAAACACGAGAAAATCAGGCTGGCTTCAGACCTGGTCGTGGCTGTATCGACCACATATTCACCATTCGTCAAGTTTCAGAGCACAGACATGCTTATCGGCGTCCGACAATGATAGTTTTTCTTGACTTGAAAGCAGCATTTGACTCTGTAGACCGAGAGGTTCTGTGGCAGTGTCTGTCATTGGAAGGTGTACCTCAGAAGTACATAAACCTTGTGAAGGCTCTTTACTCGAACACTATCAGTCGAGTGAGAGCTTATAGCGAACTGTCATATGATTTTACAACCTCAAGTGGTGTCCGTCAAGGCTGTCCACTATCCCCATTTTTGTTTAACTTCATTATAGACCTGTTGCTGCAAATAACACTCTCTTCGACTGAATTTTCAAAAATTGATCTTCTACCAAGAGGTTCACTTATCGACTTAGAATACGCAAATGACATAGTCCTGTTTGGTGAAGACGCTGACAAAATGCAGAGTCTTCTGTTGGAACTCAGTAATAATGCCAGGATGTTTGGGATGCGTTTCTCCCCATCCAAATGTAAATTGTTACTCCAGGACTGGCCTGCGTCAACACCCGAACTAAGGATAGGGAGTGAAGTAGTCGAACGCGTCGACAACTTCATTTACCTTGGAAGTCTGATCAGCCCTAATGGGTTGGTGTCTGACGAAATCTCAGAACGGATTCAAAAAGCTCGTTTGGCTTTTGCCAACTTACGACACCTATGGCGAAGACGAGATATCCGTCTATCAATTAAGGGACGAGTATACTGCACAGCAGTTCGTTCTGTTCTACTTTACGGCTGCGAAACATGGCCATTAAGAGTAGAAGATACTCGTAGGTTACTAGTATTTGACCACAGATGTCTTAGAAATATTGCTCGCATCTGGTGGGATAACCGGGTAAGTAATAGTGAGGTTAGACGCAGGGTATTAGGGAATGATGGTAAATCAGTTGATGAGGTCATGAATCTTCATCGACTGAGATGGTTGGGCCATGTGTTACGTATGCCTGAACACCGATTACCACGACGCGCTATGATGACTATTATTGGGGATGGTTGGAAGAGAGTTAGGGGCGGCCAAACCAAAACATGGCATCAGTGTTTGAAGTCACTAACTTCTAGTCTGAGCCATGTTGGTAGATGCAGACTACCTGGTTGGGGTCCGCGTGACTATCGTAACCAATGGTTGGAGACTCTAGGTGACATGGATCAGAATCGATCACAATGGCGTAGGTGCATACACTCTTTATCTTCCCTTAAACTATGAGATTAAAATTGATTCATATCTCTCTTCCTATACTATATCCTTATATACAATCTTTATATACTACCACCACTAAATTAATTACTTCTATGAATCCGGTGTTGATCTTGTTGTGCTAACGAGGTATGGCAACTTGGACCGATGCATATATGTGCCTGGTCCTACGTTGTAGCTGACTGACTGACTGGATTCAAGAATCAAAAGTCACATGGTTAGCAAGGGAGAAAGTAAAAATGGAGTCACTAAGCGTAACTGAGTTATGGTGGAGAAATAAAAGTGAGCTCAAAGATACGTAGCTTCCACACAGAAATGTTTTTTCAGAAGAAGAACAATAAATGATTGTATAAGGGACATGTATAAAAATACTTTAAAAAGACTTACCTATTTCGTACAGGGCCAGTGGTACGTAGTGTTTTCGTACCTGAAAGTTAGGGAATTATTCACACTTAGTTAAGAACATCTGGACTTCACCACAACCAATAACTTACTGCCGGAGAATGAATCGAGGAATATGAGACATTCTTAAGCAAGTAAAGCAAACATAAAAAACACCACCATCAAATTATAGATGAAAATATGAATACCACTTAATTACGATTCCCTGTCAATTTCTGTCAAATAAAACATCCCATACGACTGACTGATAAACTTGTGGTCACCTATGAACGAAGTAAAAGATGCCATAAGTGTTATTTAGAGTTTCCGCATTTCTCCTCAGTAAAGTGACCAACAAAATTTTGAAGTAACAGTAGCTTGTTTATCATGAGTTTTGGATTCCAAATATTGCAGTCACAAAAAGCAAAGTATACTTCCTATATTTACAAAGGAATCACGCAGGTATATTAGTGAGGAGTTTTGGAAGTCAGCCCAAGATGACAGACAAAAAGAATTTGTTTGGGCATTCGAAATACACCAAGCCAGGCAGACAAATGAATTTGGGGTGCTCCCATGTACTTTGGTTGAAGTTTCTACTTAATGTTAATTGGAATTCCAGCATACGAACGATTCTCAACCAATATACTTGCTAAACTATGTAGTTTCCCCCTCACAGATCATAACCGCGCGCTATTCAAAAAAGTGATATTTTTCCTGAGGAAATTTTATAGTATTGGTCGTTAAATTACGCATCAAGACTACTGTTTTGGCTTTAATTGAATTTCTTCAGTCAAAGTGATCCCCAAGAGTGATATTCCTCTAGAGAAGTTTATCATCTGTACTTCACGAGTACAGATATATATATATACCTCTGAACATTGTATCCATAGGTGTTAAGGTCTTTCTGTAACTACTGAAGTCAGATTTTTTTGTTTATTTTATATAGAAACATAAAACAAATCTATGGTGCAATTGAGACATCGTTGTGGTAGACTAGCATGCTATTTCCCGGTCGATGAGGGGATGAAATGTGATATCTGCAATAAGTAGTATCACAATGTGTGCACCAGACTCACACCGGCTGCATATAAACGGTGCTGCAAGCCATTATCACGTTGGTTGTGTAAAGAATGTTGTTCTACTAAATCTTTGCTGATTCTAGAGGCGATCGAGCTGCTAAACATAGCTAGAAAATCGCCTTCTGATAAAGAGGCAGCAGATGATCAGAACTCTACTTTCGAGGAAATTGAGAGCGCTATTATGAGCCCAGCTCTAGACTTAAATGAGACCAAAAGGGGGGACCCCATCAGGGAAACGGACAAGTATATGGATATAGGCAAGTTACAAGGAGAAAGAAGAGGTGCGCTGAGAAGAAACTACCTATAGACAGTAATGAGGCATGTGAATCTGCGGGTTCAGTTCCGGACTCACATACCAATGTAATACAAACTATAGGGGAGCCAACTCTGAGCAGTGCAGAGGAAGTGATCAAGAGACAAAATAAAGTAAATGAGTGGCTTGGAAAGCTAGACCTCTTTACCCTGTCCTATCGTAGACTAAGGAGTGACCCAACTTTTATATACGAAATACTGAGAAATGATATTGGACCTAAATTATTCTTTTTCCTCCCACTAGATCGGAACATCTCAAAGGACATAGAAAGCAAGCAGAAAAGCTAAGGACGAATAAAATACCCGTGGCGTATAGGTTTTCACACCGAGTCATCAATACTTAGAACGTGCTGCCCGAAGCAGTGGTATATACACCTTCAATTGACTCACTCAAGAGAAGACTGGACACTCACAGAAGCATACTAGAAAAGAATGACACAAGCCGTAGACCTGTCCTTACTACACAAATCTGAAATCATCCCAATAGGTGTTTTGGATGCGACATATTGGATGAAACGTTGGGCTTGCGAGTATGGCGACAGAAAGTGAGGGAATAAAAGTATGTTGAACTTATGGTAATTACTGATGATATCCATGTCCTGATCACCTTAAAGTAGTTTTGTTGGAATTAGTATCACCATGAAACAAAATTGCATTTATTACCTATTAAGAATTTACAAGACTATTGCACTTTATTCTACTTCCAAACGATCAACAAATGAGTACAACAAACCACAAATAAACTACCTGTATCCTGCGATTGTCCACAGCATCCCATACTTTGCGCCAAATATTTTGAATTGAAAGATGTGACAGAAGACAGGCTAGCACTTACCAATAGATTAAAAAAATACCCCTTGATTTTAAAAAATCAATGGGAATGTCATTTGTTCTGAAATTTCATAATTTTCTCATTTCTTATCAATTACCAATTACTGAAGAATAGATTTCTAAACATTAACTACGAACAGTTGGTTGTTGGCTTTTAGAAACTAGCTTGATGTTGAATTATAGTCTGTTATCTGGCATCGATACTCTAGAGGAATGTGATTCCTCTGTGAAGTAGCTTTATTAGTATTTGGCAATAATACTGAACATGTTCAACTGAACACTAAACGGCTGAAAACACCTGTAACGTTCAGCCTTTGGGATGTGCTGCGTCTAAACTGAAATTACCTTGTGTTCTAAGGAGAGTGAGATGATCCGTATGGGGGAGGGACCGGAGAAAAAGTAAACTGTTGACTCATTAACGACATACTCGTTTATAAATCCATATCAGACCACGTTTCAACCTGCCGTATAGCACTTCACCATCACTCAGTAGCTAATTAAGAAGTCCCACTTTATGTTGTCCCTGCAAATTAACCGAATGTAATTTTCCAACAAGATTTCATCAATTTCATCCTTGTTCGCTTCGAGTCATCTCATCAAAAGAAACTGGTATACCAACATTATCCGACCCCGTCGTATCCGAGTTTATCAATCACTACAAAGAATAGGTTTATGAGTTTTAAATCGAAATGAACTATAGTAGAAAAACGGAGATGAGAAGAAAAAAATATCCACGAACAGCGCCCGTTTGATTGATAAGTCTTCCTGAGAGTCACAGAATACTCCACCAAAGACCAAAGGTAAGACTAGGCGTAACCCTATCGTGGGTGGAAAATGTTTAATCTCACCTAATACATATGTGAGTAATTCTTCGAGCAACCAAAGAAAAGCTCTCAATTGTTAACGGGTAAGAAATGAAAACACGATAGTGATACGAACACAACTTTCAAGGAAATCAAATATATTACTAGTTTAATTATATGGAATCTGGAGGAGTAAAAAGAAAATGACCCTGCTAAAAAGCATACACACGACTTTGGGTTAGCGGAATCTGCCATCAAAAATACACTGCCAAACGAAGTTTTATGATTACATATTACTAAGGTAATAAAACCCTGTGATTTGGAGGGGAGATCTAACCAAGAAGGATCATGAAGTTAGTACACGGAAATTACGAGGAAGGGGACGTTTTACAAGGTAACGCATACAAAACTCCCAACTCCAATATTCCTACTCGAGCAGATTGATCACTTAAAGATCTAATCAAGCGGAAAAGATTTCTCAATGAGGAAAAAACTCAAAACAAAGATAGTGGAATAAACCTTAAGATTCGGAGATTTCGAGTAGTTCCCCTACGTTTTCTTCCCTATGTCAGTCGATAAGCAGTAATGCTTCGCTCGTTGACATTATTGTTAGCATACAATATCAAAATCTGTAGAACAGTAAGTAGTGTGGCTTATCGTCTATGTCTTTTAGCTGACCTAGACAGATTAGTTAGGTGGTCCAAAAGCTGGGACTTAGAAATTAATTAGAGAAAGAGTGCACTGATGCACATCGGACACTGATGATTACCAGTATACTATCAACGGTACGTATCTTCCATGAGTGCAGGAGCACAAAGATTTAGGGGTGACAGTCAGTCATAATTTTAAAGGAATGATCACAGCGACACAGATGAAACTGAGGGTTTCAGAGCGGTATGGGTAATTCTTCATGCATTCAAATGTTTTGACGAGGAGATATTTTGAGTTTTGTACCTCATTCACGTAAGGAGAAACCTAGAGTAGTATATCCAAGCAGCTAGTCCACGTCTTATTGAGAATACCAGCACGTTCAACGTGTAAGGACAAAGTTGGTGGGTTGTCTTTTCAAACTCCCTTTTCCCCATCTTATTTCAGAACTCGAGGTGACCTTATATTGACATCCGATATCTTTATTAATTATTTTAGTGTTAATAATTGTTATCTCTTTGATCACTTCACAACTACTCATCTCCGAGGCGAGAAGTTTCGAAATCCGCAATCTCATAAACTCAGGAACCTCTGTTTACCGGTGAACGCGTGAGTAATACATTCTACGAACTTGAATTCCAAGTTATCATACCTACTCTGCATAAATTTGCGTTAGGCCGGCAGGACTTTCCAGAGGTTCAGCAGTTAGGATAGTTATGCTTTTCATGTGAAATATCTCATTTTGTTCTTCTTTAAAACAATTGAAACAGATAACTTATCCATCCAATGATGTTCAAACATTAAATGCAGGATTTAAGAAGTTATATGATAAGGAAAAGCCAGTAACAAAATCCCGAAGCTTCGAAAATGCTTGACACATCTACCTAAGTACACGTGCTGCTCATTTATGCTATCTGATCAATTGTCAGTGTCCATCAGAGTCGTAACCCAGGATTGTGTAACTGCCTAAAACTATTCAAAGCTACGTCCATGCTAACCCGTCGAATGAATTCTCGTCATGGTTCTTCCTAGATAGGCAACCATGCTCTGCTGATCATTTGAGAAATTTGAAATGCAGGCTAAACGGAATAACGGTCCGTACAAAAATAACCTAGATGACTTATGATAGGCTGTCACCCGTGTCATACTCAAGCTGTTAGTTGGTTAAGCAACCATAGAATCTATCGGGCTTGAAAACCAGAACCAAACAAACAAACTCAAGGCGGTTGTTCTATTAAAACAGGGCCAGGCTCAGTGTGACAAACGATTTGATTTAGGCTCAGTATTTTTCCTTAACATGAAGACGGTACCTGTGATAGTTAAATACGCCCATACATATTCTTCTCTGACTATGTCCTTTCCAATAGCCTACTTTTCTGCAATTGCTTATTTATAGTCATTGTTTCTTTCTCATAAAACATTTCTTTGTAACATATAGCAATCTTAGCGCCATATTGCCACTTCTAGAACAATATAATATTGAATTAAACGTTTGTTAAGGTGTTTGTAGAAAACAGTGACGCTTATTTAGTAGTATGGAATAGTCAATAGATTTATTTCGTAATATAAGTTCCGAATTCATCAAACATCTTTACATTACCCTTTATGCAAAATGTACATTCCAAATGGCACTTTACGCTCCGTCGGCATCCATTCCAATATTCAATGCTTTTTTCTACAATAGGCATTTGTTTATTTACTATTAGCATGAAAACATCTGACACCACGGTTATTAGGTTAACTATTGACTGTTTTTCGCTCGTAGAATATTGTTGACGAAAGATTGACTTCTACGTGATAGACACATTTAACAAATCTATCCCAAATGAAAAAAATGCGTAGTTATTAATCATTCCTGAAAAATGTTTGTTTTTTTCTAATCTTGTTGTGCAGTCTCATTTATAACACAACAGTATTTTAACTATGGCCATCATTATGTATACAACGTTTGTTACCAAAAGTATTGGAGATATGGCACTTCATCGATAACGTGAATAAATAGTGGTTGCATGTTCATGTTATATTACCTTCTAAGAATCGTTTACTTAGATCCAATAAGAATGTTAATATACGATAAGTGTAAATAGCTACCTTAAAATCCAGTACTCTATTTGTGAGACAAGGTTCTGTTATATTCTTTATCTTTATGAAGAATGACAGACTAAATAAATTAAGAAAGAAATACGATACAAATTTTCTTCCATGTATTTATAAGCACCTGAGTTAACTAGCACTTACAGTACTAGTAAACAATCCAAGATCGATATTTCTGAGTAGACAAGAATGAAATGAGATAGAAGCAGCACTGGCATCACATCGCAATTCGACCGCTTTGTAGTTTGATCGGGTTGACAGTGGCAGTTGGAGTCGCCGGCAGTTTCACTACAGTGAAAATGCAGTATATATGTGTAATAAATACCGCAGGACAACACTGCGGAGGCTTCTTCGACACTACGGCTTACTATGGTAAACAAATATCCTACACTATACCCTTCCTAATGCCTATACTCTGATTCGTAACCTACACTTTACTATATAGTCAGTAAAAACATTGCATCGAAGCCTTACCCACAGTCCATAATTTGTAACCGTCTGATAAGCTTGTAAAATAGTACTTATAAAAATAGTGTTTTCCAACAGGATGTGAAACACAGAGCACTGTGTGAGGTATGATATGTATCCAAAAAATAAGCGTAAATGAGCCTAACATCACAAAAGGAGGGAGGGTGGAGTTACTGACCAGCAAGCACTGATGGTGAGGGCGATGATTTCAATCCACCCGTGTTTGTGGGGCAGAACATTTTGTTTGTATCAGGCTCTTTATGGATGAGAACAAGTCAATCAATATGTGATATTGAGGTTGTTCTCCTACACTCACCATTCAGACTCATGTTTCTAATTTTTGTGCTGGATTAACTATTCTACTAAGACAACCTTTAACATGCTAACTCGGACTTTTACATGAAAACTGTGTGGCAGGCATCGGATGATGAAAAAAACAGACTGTAAAGGATATGGTTGTTATTTTACTCAACACTCTCCTCTCTATATGCACTCTCTGTTCTTCCTCATTCCAACCTTGACTTCCCTCCTTCATTGGAACCTACTACACCTTGATAAGTATCACAACTCATTGTTCTTTATTACTGCATTCTCTCCTCTGGATCCCCTAATCACACCTCACTCTTGCAACATGAGCTAGTATTAATTTAATCTAATAATTTATCATACCTCCATCTGTTCCACTAATAAATGTTAAACATTGGTTATCGTTCATATCCAAATGCCTTGTTGCTCCTCGGTTTCTTTTTCTTTTTTTTCTCTTCAGAATCTTGCTATGAGGGTGAAGCTATGTAACTTTTGACATCTGGAACAAGCTCGACGAACGCGCTTTCCCAAGGTCATAGTTCGATCCAGGCGCTCCACAAGCCTACTTTATAACAACTATAAACTTAAAAAGCTGCATTACATAAATACTTAGCACGACCGAAACCCTGATACATTTTTTGTCGAGATTGGATCTGGTATGTAACGTGGACGCCATGCCCCTTTGGAAACCATTCTTATGAAAACACATTATATCTGAATGAATGAACTGCTATCAACTTTTATAGATTATAATTACCAAACAACCTTGCTTGGGATGCATACTGTGAACCAGTATATGTTGTAAATTGTAGATCATGCCTGTAAAAATGGCGTGTACCTGCTATTGCAGAAATATGTTATTATTATTATTATAGTCAATATCATACGGAATTCCTATGATGGACTAAACTGCAAAATAGTGCATGGAGGACAGCTCAATGACTCATTTGAGGTAAAGACCGGTGTCAAACAAGCTTGCTTACTCTCACCCTTTCTCTTTCTCCTGGTGATCGACTGGATCATGAACACATCAACATCTGGAGAGAAGCACATGATGCAGTGGACGAGTAGGATGCAGCTGGATGATCTCTGTTATCGCACACGCGACAACAAATGCAGGGGAAGACGACTAGTGTAGCAATAGCAGCCTCGGCATCAGTAGGTCTCAACATACACAAAGGGAAAAGTAAGATTCTCCGATACCACACAACACGCACCAATCGAATTACACTCGACGGAGAAGTTTTAGAGGATGTATAAACCTTTACATACCTGGTCAGCATCATTGGTGAGTACGGTAGGTCTGATGCAGATGTGATAACGCGGATCTGCAACGCAAGAGCCACATATGTACAATTGAAGAACATATGGAGCTCAAAACTACTTTCAACCAACACCAAAATCAAAATTTTCAGTACAAATGTCAAGACAGTTCTACAGTATGAGGCAAAAATTTGGAGAACTACGAAAACCATCATGCAGAAGATGCAAGTGTTTATTAACAGTTGTCTACGCAAAATACTTCGGATCCGTTGATCAGATACTACCAACGACAACCTACTGTGGGAGAGAACAAATCAGATTTCTATGGGGGAAGATGTCAGGAAGAAGAGCTGGAAGTGGATAGGACACATATTGAGGAAAGCACCCAAATGCGTCACAAGGCAAGCCCTTATATGGAATCCTGAACGCCAAAGGAGAGGAGGAAGACCAAAGAACACAATTCAGTGGGAAATGGAGACAGAGATGAGAAGAATGAACAATAATTGGATAGAAGTAGAAAGGAATGCCCAGAACAGTGTGAGTTGGAGGATGCCGTTTGACGGCTTATGCCCCATTGGGATTAACAGGCGTAAGTATGTGAGTTATTCAATATGAACATTTACTCCCAAACATATCGTTTCACCACATAACAGTTTAGTTCCCATCCTGTATAAAGGAATTTTGTGGGATCACGTTATATGTTATCTCCGGTAAGCTCAATATACTAATGCAACTATATCCATTGCCTTTACTTAACAGACGTCTGCCAGGATTTTGTGAATCTTCATCAAATAACTGGTGACTTGACTTCTATTTCGGGGATCAAAAGAATGTTCTGCTTTTCAGAAGACTTTCAATCATCCCTTTAGACTAAGTTATGCATTTGCTTGTCCAGAGATTGCTGTAAAAACTGTTATTGAGTTATCCTAGTCAGTGCCAATCTAAATAGAAATTAAATGAGCATCACGTATTATGGAACAAATGCACTGCATATATCTCATCAGGGGAGTAATTTATCCAAAGAATGTTAAGTTTGAGTGTTATAGATATGACTGATTTCTTAAAGTAGCTTCAGTTAAGCTGGCCTACAAGCATACCGTACTTGTTTGTTTAAGTGTACCAAAGACACTCTTTCGTTGCCTGTTACCTTGCACGAACCCGAGTACGCTCGGTAGTTCCGCTTGTGAACTTCGGCCCGTCTCGGTATTTTTTTTGACACCACGAGATCGCCAACAAATATATCTTATTTCAACCGTCAACAGCCTTCCGGTTTTTGACTTACCAAGTGATCCAACTCGATATCTGGCACATAATCTTCTTGTGGTGGTGATCATAATCAGTCGCGACTCGACGCCTACAACAAGTGTATATCCAATTGTCTAACCACAGGCTCCATCACGACGCCAATGTGATGATTAGAAGTATTTGAATTATTATGCGAAATAGGAATCATTGTAGTAGCGCAATTAAGGTCAAATAGAACTAAGTGAGCACAAACAAACGTATTGTATTTGAAATTCGAAATCAGGCAGATATCAAGTACGGAAGAATCATTAGTTCATACAAACACCACATCAAGATAACCAGGATTCTAGGAATATCTTGTATTTCCTTGATCAACTAGTTGTTACTGTAAACAAATTACTCCGAGTCCTGCTCATCTCTTACATGAAGTTAAGTAGATGATAATATTGTATCCCTTTTCGTTCACTCATCTGTTTTGGGGTATATCCTCAGAAGCCTAGGTGAAGTTGCAGTATTGATTAAAGAGGTTGTAGATTCCCACTTTTGCAAAGGGTGTATGCGGAGATGAATATTGAAACCGTTAGCAGTTATTCGGTTGTATGGAGTTCCTGTAAGCTGACGTGTACATGTTGGGTTAGATGAGTGTTTTGACACTGGTTCGACCTTGACACTTGTCTGGTTGAATAAGAAAGTGCTACGAGAGTTAAATCAACCGGGGTGAATATTCCATTCATCAGTTTCTTACATCTTAGACAGCCAAAATTCCTTCCCCATGACAATCGTGTTTTACCTGGTTACCAAATAACGTTGTAGGTTAGTGTTGCGGATGAAATCAAGCTTTGAGATTAATTAAACGGGTTATGTTACGAGTTTTAGGATAGTTATGCACTGTAATCTTATGACTAAGGTCAGCAATGAAAGCGTTCAAAAAACTTGAAGAGTTGTTTTATCTTCTGATTCACAATTATTTTCGACCAAGTGCTATCTACATGACTCAGTCGAGTTTACAGACCCATACTTGAACATCCTTTGAGGGTCATCGGAGATACTCTGTTTATTAGAGCACTTAAACTTACTCTCCTATTGATTCACTCGCTCTAGACATACTGTCATCCATAATGAATACATTGATAAGTTTATGACCTAATACTAAGAATTGAAAAGTATGTATTCAACTCCCACTGAATCCTGAAACCAGATAACAGAACGAGTCAACTGCTCAGAATGAGAATCGATTAAAATGAGTCATAATTTCCAAGAGCTTACACATATTTGAGCAGTACATTTAGAAAGCAGAGCCTCGGAGGACGTCAACTACAACTTTTGTATTTATATTTGATTTTCTATATCCTTGTGGTGGACCAAAACGTATGATAACCAAAAATTAGCAACAAAAATATTACGTCTAAAGTTTACGTAACAATTAACAGTTAATAAGTTAATTACACACAAATAAAAGTAAGGGACGTTACTTAAGTCTTCAGGCTATTGCGCGTTCAGTTGAGTTTGGTCCCGATAATCCACAATTATAAAAAATTAGTAATCCCAATATGGACGGTATGGATCCAGTAGATTAACCTAGCGTAGAATTCGATAAGAATGTCACAATTGTTTATAAACGTAGATGGTATGCAATTAATATTTCATTTAACATATTAGCAGACATGGCAGAACGATGCAGATGTGAATTAGAGTGTATTTATTGGGAAGCAGTAACAGTGTCGCGATATGTTGTACTCAAAGCGGAAGGAAGTCAAATTACAAGTGTTCAAAGTAATACACTTAAACAACAAGTACAATTGTTTAATGCTAAAATGTACAGAGTATGAAAATACACAAAATACATGCAAAAACTATGAAAAATTATTTACAAAATAGGTTTTATAGTCCTATCTCCACATCCTTAGCGGTCATATTATACGTAACACCAAGCAGAGTGGTTGACACAAACAACTGGAGTCGAGATTGATGTTCCCCACTGATGCATTGGATTCAAGTACGAACAAAATAAATCAACACTTGAAATACAACAACTTTACTGGCATGTATCTAAGAGGGACGGATACTTCTTTTAGAATAAGCTCACATTGGCTGTGCCGTAAAAATTCAGATTGTCACTGATTTGTCTTTCATTTGTGGAGGTCTTGAAATCACAATGTCCTTTTCGGCTTGCATTAGTAAAGAGGGTCTGAGTTAAAAACTAGAGGCAACAGCATGTGGAAGCTTTATAATTCTCAAATATATATATATATGTATATATATATATATATATATATATAAGGTTCAAACAGTTGCAGTGGCCACGCCTCATTGGTCGAAACTTAAAGTCTCGATATTGCTCCCGTGATGGCGTATTGACCTTCACAAGTTTTCACTAACCATCTAGCGTTCAATGTTCTGTCATTCAAATTAGAAAACATTCAGGTTCATGGGTGATTTTTGGTGTTTTTCCTGTGTTATTCTACGGTCACCACAAATGTGTATTCACAGGAACTTCGTCCAAATGCATAAACTGTCTGAAATTGTAATGGAATTTACTTGTAATGAACTTCTATTGCGAGCAAAGTGTACTAGATAGTAGTTGAGTTTCGAATCTTGAGACGTTGGCTCTATACCTACAATTATAACTCTATAAGCCCTCTTCTAGTTGTAAGTCGAAGATTTTGGCAGTCCGGAATGGATTTTTGAAGGCTAATAGAATCTAAATGTTTCCAATGTATTCAAATCTCTAATTTCATTATCGGAAACAGATCAGCTGTTTTTTGGTGTGCACTGTAAAACGTATTCGTCTAAACAAGCCTGTGAAATCAAATACACTCGTTTAAACAGTTTATCAAAAGTTTCTCTTCATTATACCCCTAATGGTAGGGTATACTTATTTCTGTATACCCATCTGAAGTTAATCTAGCTTTTGAACAAACATGCTTGACTCAGAGTGCATGCGAATCTCGCAATCACAGTCTGTCTGCTTAAGAGAACGCGTAAAAATTAAGAATCATCAAACTATTTAGTAATCCGGCTTTTCATAATCACTTTATTTTAAACCGGATTCGGCCGAGGAATATTTAAAATTAAGCATGAAATGTATCCATCGATTGAGTCAGACGTGTTACCATATGGGGAGCGAGATTGATTATATACGGAGATTCAGTATTAAAACCATCGGCTCTGTTTGTGTGTACTAAAATCCCATTTCCTGGTGCTCTCACTTATTTTTATGTTAAATCATCCCCTGTAAAGTCACGTTGACTGATGTTTACTTGTATCGTAGTTGAATTGAAGGAGAATAACTGGGATATATCGATGCTATCTTCTGTTGTTCTTGATTTCTAAACTTACATAACGTCTAAACTCTGGAGGTGTTCGCTGTTGTGTGCAAGCGATTGAGGCTTTTCATTGTTATTGGTAAAGTTATATACTGTTTGTTTGTATATTGTCCATCTCAGTATTAGATAGAAAAGTTTTATTAACTATTGTAAATCCCAAGTATTGGTCACCAGCGTAACAACCTTGCGGCGGATGGTGTATATATGTTTTTGGTTTGAAACCACTTCAAAGTAACAAAAAATAACACTTGAGCCTTCACAGTTAGCATTATTTTGAACAACTGCTTTGAGCTTTCACCATACTAATTTGATTGCTGTTCACAGTACCTTAATATACATATAACATATTGCCAGAAATTTTACCATAATTACTCACAATTTTATAAGACAAAGATTCGATAGGTTTAAAATAAATTTAGATATGACTAGAATGTTTCTCTCCTATACTTTTGTCCAAAAACTACCAGGGAAAGACTAGCTTCCATAAAACTTAGACATAAGGGAATTCCATAGATATAACTATTAGTTTAATTTTCAATACTTTCAGTATCACCTACATTCATATCCCAATTTGCTGATGTCATTCTACTAGAATCGGACTGGAAAAATTCGATTACTTAACATAATCAATTTTAAATCGAAGTTATACCATGCAACAAGTTACTAATCTTGCTCACTTCGATCTGCTGGTTTGACCGATCTGCTTTCAAAAGACACCTGAACAACATACAGAGCCTTATCGAACGAATGTTTTACTTAGACACACAGTGAATACAATTGTACCATCAGTGACAGTCAGCTGCTTGAGCATATCCTGTGAAGTGAAATGGTTTGATTGGGTCTATGACCTTGAAGTGGTTCGGATAATTTGTCTATGGTACAATTACTTCACTGACCCCACACATCCATAGCGCTTCAGAAGTTCTTAGAACGTTCAGGATTCCTAAAGGTCACATTCTGTATACCCAACAACTCACAGATTCAGACAAGGAGGCAAGCATCTATTGAAATAACCAAAACGCTCATTCGATGATAATAGTATGGTTCTATCTTGGTGTACAAACAAGTATTGAATATATGGAATATGCATGAGACTCGAATAGTTTTATAATCATAGTTCCAGAACCAACTTAAATCCACAACTTTGGTCAAAAGCGTTAGAAACCACAAAGCCAACCAATTTTCAGTGAATAAACGTGGTTCTACGAAGCAAAGAACCAAGTTCTATTCTCAACCGATAGATCACTACAGTTCACTCAAAGGAGAACAGTCAGACTACAAGGCAACGAGTAAATGGAATGCTAAGAATCTTAAGAACTAATTAGTTATCAACAATTGTCAGCGTTCTCAATAAACAAGTTACACACTTCTATTCCAGGGCGTGTAGATCAAACTAATCAGTTCAAAGACATACAAAAATTGGTTTACTAATACGGTAGTTGCCATACTATAATATTATGAAAAAACTTACTCGATAAGAACCATAAGATGACATCTAGAAAAAAAAGAACATTACCATGGATGATAAGAATATCCTCGGGGACGGAAAATAAACAGAATGCACTAAAAAGAAATTATCAAGAATAGTGACCTTACATTTCAGGTGATATGATAGGTCACAATAATTATTAGTTGGATAATATACATAAACTGGCGTGAATTCTGTAATTATTATTTTCAGGATATATGTATATATCATTATAGAGGGATTTTATGTACAAGTACACGTATACACATAAAAGAATGTTTTGACCCTGATGAGTCTTTTCTTCGTCGTTGCTATTCGGGGAAACTCCCGCAAAAATCTCATTCTCAGGATAAATGACCCTGATTTGTTTCATATGACTTAATGATGCCGACACTATTGAATCATAATAGTCAAAAATGTTAAACAAAGGTTGAGAGATAAACCAGAAAAAAGCGATCTCATAGCATTTGACATAAGAATGGAGTTATATCACCAATAAAAGTTCAAACAAACAAACAACTGTATATTTTTTAAAGTGTTGAGTGTATAATAAAATAAAGCTTTTTAATTAGACTGCTGTCAGGCGTTATATGTAACATGTCATTTATGTTAAACGCTAAGTAAAAAAATCATTAATAAGAAAGGGAACTGTTGTTGACAAATTATGTACAATTTAGCTGTGTTGATATGATGTGTAAGAATTAACTAGATGAAAAATGGCGATTAGAAAAATATTACATTTACCAATTATGTATTTTAGTAAGGAAAGTAACTTGCATTTTAATGTTTATGCTAGATATAATGTACAAAGTAACAAGCTGTACTATGAAGTACATAATAGATATGTGTTGTGAGTTAATGAACCCCGAAAAAGTAGGATATGTTGTATCCAGAGTACTACCATATCCATTAAGATGTCACACGTATTCAGTGCTTGGCAACTCTGTTAACTGTAACGTCTTTATAGTCGAGGATCCCAAGTCCAGTTGATCCAGAAGTCAGGAATGAAGGGGTTCTAAGATATATTTGGACGACAGTCGATGAGTAAAGAGTTGAATTATCTACTCTGACTACTTTTTGTGAGGAATGCGTAGGACAACATATCCAGACCTGACCTAGTGCTGATGTCTGACCGAACTCCTTCAGCTAGGATGCGCCCAGCAAAACTGAGGTTAGCATCAATGCAGAAGATTTACAGATTTATTTACCTCTAAACCATTATTTTGTACATACTCTCCTATCAATCATCGAAACATTTAATCTAAATCGTACTAAGCAAACTCCTGGTCATAATTTTTCTTTTATTCAGAAACAGTTGCCGTGACCATCATAAGGAAACTTTTTTTTACTACACCTTAATTAGCAGCAGTACTATGTTTTATATTGTGCAGAAGAGTAAATATATTGAATCGATAATAAAATGTCACGTGACAATAGCTAATAGTAGATACGTGAAGACTTAATCATTTTGATCTTATAATGTTAACTAAATATTGTTTATAATTATTGTAGTCAAAACTCAATTATCAGAAGGGGGTTCTGTGGGGATTTTAGTAATTTTATATAGTTGAGATCATGAGACTGGTAGGTCCTGGGTTCGAATATCGCGAGGCGAGATCATGGATGCGCACTGCTCAGGGGTCCCACAATAGGACGAAATGGCCATCCAGTGCTTCCAGTTTTTCTATGGTGGTCTAGCTTTAATTAACTCATGATCTCAACTATATAAAACTCACTTAAACAATAGGATAAATAGAAGGGGAACAAGCCCACTGTACATGCCATATAAAGTTAGATAAATTAAATGCACTTATAGGAGATTGTTTATGATCAGGTATCAATGATAGTATTATTTCTAATAATTTTTTACATTGGAAGCAATGAAAATTAAAATGTAAGGTAAGATTTTACTAAGAGATGATATAATCTAGAGTTCAGAAGAATGGAAGTTATTCGAGTGATATGATTGTTATAGTTAACATATATTCTTTTAATAAATTAATTTTTCATATCCAATTACACTTACAAAGAGAATGTTGGAATGTTTTTCTGAAAAATTATTTATATTATAATTTATGCAAGTTATATATTTATTGAACTAGTAATAATTGAATCATTGTAGGTATATGGAAAGCTTAGTTATAGTCTATTGAACTATGAGGCTGAATGTGTACATAGTTTTTACTAGTGATACTAAAGAGACAAGATATCCACTTTAATTCATTACTTGAGCATTTTCAGTAATTATTTGTTAGATATACAGTAAACATACTCAGAATTATGAAACAGAGTTGATTAAATTAACCCATAATGAATATGAGCTGATTTGATGAAAATTTAAAACTTGAATACGACAATTGTTTAAAATCAACAATTATTTGAACATAAGGGAAAGCTACACTATAAATTTACATTTCTCCAAATAAATAACTGAATTCATGGAGATATATCTTCATCAACTTCAATGAAGACGAACAAATGAACAAAATCCATACAACTAATAAAAATTCGGTGTTGAGACTGTACGAAAAAATTCATGTACAGATGCGATTTCCAAACTTTTGGCATTTAAGTATTTGTTAACCTAGTCTGACAAGAATTTACAGGTAGTAGTAATTAGCTCAAATGTGTTGTTCATTCTATCAATATAAGAAGTTGTAATTTTTTGATTAATAAGCAGGGTGTAAAAGGTTTGACAGGACGTTTCTATAAAGATTTTTTGCAAAAATATTTTTCAGGCTTGAAACAAAAAGATTTAAATGCATTGATATCAAGATTTTGATAGTAAGTTTGCCTTCTTTGTATACTTTTTGTGTAAAAAACGTAGGCAATGCCTAGCTAGAATGGGATTCGTACAACCACCGTATGTACGTTGCGGACAACTGAAATAAAATCAATGTCTAATCTCATGGTTACGGTCACTCATATATTCATAACTAACCGGTTCTTGAACAAGAAGCCTAAACTTAATAGCTACTCAACAAAGGTTATATACGTCTCAAAAATTTTGAGGTATAAGAAAGAGAAATAATTTAAATGACATTTCTCGCAACAGTAATATTAGTAATAATAATGCTATTGTTAAGATTATTATTAGTAGAAATAATAGTTGTTACTGTAACTGTTGTAATGAGAATGTTAATCTGAGATCGCCTAAAGACTATAATTCAGTAAATGTTTCCAGTTCCAAAAAAAATGCTAAAAAACGAGAATGATAAAGTTTTTTCCTCTTATCTTCCTACATTATTATCCACTGTCATTTTTATTACCATTATTATTATTATTATTATTATTATTTCATGATTTTTATCTTAGCTATAAATAACACAAGCTTGATTTTACATGCTGTTATTCAATTCCTTCTTATTCTATTTACTCTGGTCAACAACAACCGTCTGTTTCTTTTAAGAAGAGATCAGTGTAAACAGTGGAAAAAAAACAATCTTATAACGATAATTCGGTCCATCTGTTGTTCAAGTAAAAAGATATTATGTTTATAATAAGAATTATATTTATATGATAATTAAGAAAATAAAAATTCATAAACAATTATGAATTACCAGTCTCGCACGCGAGATGGGATCGTGGATGCACACTGCTGAGGAGTCCCACAATAGGACGAAACGGCCGTCCAGTGCTTCCAGGTTTTCCATGGTGGTCTGGCTCCAACTGACTCATGGTTTCAACTATATATAAAAATTATGAATTAGTTAGTGAATTTAAATAAATCAGTAACTATCATTGTTTCATGGAAATGAGATGTAGGGATAGCTTTAATAGATGATTTTACCGGTTAATGATTAATTTTGATAAATTAATAAGAACTAAATGAAAAAAAACAACAGTTTACATTTTATATTCATACTCATCACAAATTCGTTTAATGTACTAAAAGAAAAGTACTGAGAGGAAAAAAAGTTCAGTGAAGAACTCAGTTGGGAACAAGATTATATAATCGGTAAGACTTTACAAGAGCTCATAAGTTATTTCAACAAAATATAATATAATTGAAATAATCCAATAGCTTTGTATGTCAACCCATAAATCGTAAATGAACTGGTGATTGTTCTAGTATATAGTACCATGAATGAAGTGAATTTAGTATTAGTTTTTATAAACTAATTATGTGGCATTATAATTTTGTTAGAAAATTACGAAAAAAAGGAATCTTATTTATTTGTTTCATACCATGAAAAGTAGCAAAGAGTTTCACTTTAATTACATAAATTCATTAATTGGTTACAAAAATGTAAATCTCATTCTTATGTTTATCTTTACATATGTGGAATGTATTAAAAAATTTTAAAATTGAATATATTTAACCACTTGGAGGCTTCTTCGACACTACAACATGCCTGAGAAAATAGTCAACATCATACAGAATTTCTATGATGGATTAAACTGCAAAATAGTGCATAGTGGGTAGCTCACTGACTCGTTCGAAGTAAAGACCGGTGTCAAACAAGCTTGCTTACTCTCACCCTTTCTCTTTCTCCTGGTGATCGACTGGATCATGAACACATCAACATCTGGAGAGAAGCACATGATGCAGTGGACGAGTAGGATGCAGCTGGATGATCTCTGTTATCGCACACGCGACAACAAATGCAGGGGAAGACGACTAGTGTAGCAATAGCAGCCTCGGCATCAGTAGGTCTCAACATACACAAAGGGAAAAGTAAGATTCTCCGATACCACACAACACGCACCAATCGAATTACACTCGACGGAGAAGTTTTAGAGGATGTATAAACCTTTACATACCTGGTCAGCATCATTGGTGAGTACGGTAGGTCTGATGCAGATGTGATAACGCGGATCTGCAACGCAAGAGCCACATATGTACAATTGAAGAACATATGGAGCTCAAAACTACTTTCAACCAACACCAAAATCAAAATTTTCAGTACAAATGTCAAGACAGTTCTACAGTATGAGGCAAAAATTTGGAGAACTACGAAAACCATCATGCAGAAGATGCAAGTGTTTATTAACAGTTGTCTACGCAAAATACTTCGGATCCGTTGATCAGATACTACCAACGACAACCTACTGTGGGAGAGAACAAATCAGATTTCTATGGGGGAAGATGTCAGGAAGAAGAGCTGGAAGTGGATAGGACACATATTGAGGAAAGCACCCAAATGCGTCACAAGGCAAGCCCTTATATGGAATCCTGAACGCCAAAGGAGAGGAGGAAGACCAAAGAACACAATTCAGTGGGAAATGGAGACAGAGATGAGAAGAATGAACAATAATTGGATAGAACTAGAAAGGAAGGCCAAAAACAGAGTGTACTGAAGAACGCTGATCGGCGGCCTATGCTCCATTGTGTGTAACAAGCGTAACTAAGTAAGTAAGTAATATGTATTTAGTTGTCACTTACTTATGAATATTTATTTCCGAATATGTCAACGTTTCATCAACCTCATATTTCAATAAATCCTAATCACAAGTAGAAATTCATAGCAGACACCATTTGGTGTAAGTTAAGTGAATTCAACTTATTTATTTTTTATACAGAGAGAAAGCGTTATCCTTTTCTTGTGCATGCATCTTTTATAAATCTTATATAGATACATATGATAGTTCATGGTCATCATCTAATAATTGTTATACAAAGACATCTTTATTATACTTTACATTAATTCATTCAGTATTGTTTGTTTGAATCTTCCCATCGATGTGTTAGGACTACAACTGGTCAGTCTCTAATTGGCATACGTGCATACTGTGCGTATTGCCTCGATATAGCGTTATTTCACAAGCATGGTAAGCAGAGATGGATAGTGGCTAGCAGTGGAATCCAGTTTGACGCGCGTTTCGTCCTACTTGGGACTCGTCAGCTGGATGTACCTGCACCTCAGAGTTGATA
>NC_031495.1:43390011-43605012 GCF_000237925.1 Schistosoma mansoni | reverse complement strand
CATAAGAAAGTAAAGATACTTCTAACTTTGAAGTTTCTACAATGACAATGATACTAGGTAGATGTTTTCTCAAACCATTTGATGGGTTTAAAAATGGTCTTCATCATAGAATGATCGAATGTAAAATTTACTGAGAACTTGTCTACTGTTTGTAAGGTTGGCTCGTTGGCAAACTCTAGGAAGCCTCAAGAAGCCCAGAAAGAGCCGAAGACATTCCATCCAATCACCACTAGGGGAACATTCCAGAATGTCGACGTATAGCTTCCCTATTGGATGGATAAGAATGACCCCCTATATGTCTATTGGCTGTCCGAAATGATCATTTACTTTCAGCCAAAAAACTATAAATACATGCGATTTTTGTACTATATTTTGACACTGTTTAGAGAATAAAATTCCTACTTAAAAGTCTTCTGTCTTCTCTCTTGCGACGTTGCGGGTTCGATCGTTCAAGTAGTATAGTAGTATGTGGCATAGCAAGGATCAAAGCTCTAGATGTAACAAGTTTCATCGTTGTTTTAAAGTATTAATCAAGAAATGCATAATTAATTTGATATTACTAACAAAATTGAGTTTGAAATTTATCACCTCTTAATTTTATTTTTAACACAAATATAACAATCATATCTAAAATATAATTAATTCATTCTTATCACCACTAAAAGAAAAACGGTGATAAATAGTAACACTAAGAGTTATAGATATATATTATCAGAAGGGGTTTTGTGGATATTATAATAATTTTAATAGTTGAGATCATGAATCAATTGAAGCTAGACCACCATGGAAAACCTGGAAGCACTCGATGGACGTTTCGTCCTGTTGTGGGACTCCTCAGCACCGTGTATTCACGATCCCGCTTCGCGAGATTCAAACCCAGGACCTAACAGTTTCGCGCGCGAGTGCTTAACCTCTATACCAATAAGCCGGCAACTAACGGTGTTTATGTCTAACTTCAACCAATTCACTCACGCTTTCAATAATGAAAAGTTGTTGTTTTTCTTTTCCAAAGAGATAAATCCACTAGAAATGACCATATTAATTTAACACAGGTTATAATTTGTGAAGATGTTGTTAATTATTTCTTGAAATGACACGTTAATACGATTGTCGTTAATAATTCATAAGAAAAATATACATAAAGAATTATTTAACTCCGCCTGGAGCCCCTCTGAGGCTACTGCCGGTCTCAAGCCCGGATAAGTCAGAAGGGTTGGGCATGGGGTTAGCAACTCTATCCTGTAGAAAACTAACTCTCTAAAACAACGCTAACAAGAAAAATAATAAACGTATTTATAATTAGATTTTATATACTTTATCATTGATTAAAATGTTTGTGTTAGCTTTCAATAAACTATACAAAATCACTATAAACTATGGACTAAAATAGATAACATGGTGATTAAGACAAAAAAAATTAAATCTAATTTTAACAATAACTTTTAATGGATAAATTTTGTTTATGAAAGAAAACAAAAAATCGTAAAGTAAAATGAAAAATTCTGAAAAAAAATAAAACGAACATGGCGGAACTTTGATCACGTGTCAGAAGGTAATAAATCATCATAGAAATACTTTTAGCTGATCATTTTCGAATTCAAGTCACGTGAACTATACAATAAATATTTACATCCTCTTTATGTTTATTTCTGTTATTGTCAAGATGATTATCATTATTAATGAAATATGAAAAATCTATTTCAATCTATTTTATAGTTTAAATATTGAGCAATGTGAAACTATGGAATTAAAATATTGAATTAAAATAAAGAAAGAAGCAATTGTCTAGGTTTGTTTAGTCAATAAATTTACAGAAATATGTAACATCATTATTTCTTTATAATGTCAATAAGTGTCATCAGTATCGGAGAGGTTAAAGTGTACAAAGAGACGTGGTGTTGATATTCATGCTGAGAATCAAATTTTTATTGAAGTCTCAACAAGCTGTCCACTGAGCTAATTACTCCAGACAGCCAATACTCTGTTCAGCAGGTATGAAGTTTGAATTTTCCTTATTTCGATTCAGTCAGATGCAGTCCTTATTATCATTTAAGAGGAACACCCAAACTGTCACTTAAATTTACAACGTAGTCGTGACATTTCATTGATTTATGCAATCCTTAATATATGTCCGAATTGAAAATTTACTATAATGATTACAGTAGTTTGTCGAAAAGTTAGTACAGTATAGACCATCATCTTTCCTACTTACATATACAGAAAATATATTTTATGGGGAATAAGAAGCAGTTAGATTCAATATGTTTGTTGAATATTTAACCTTTCTACTGACTTTATTAAAATTAAGACAAAGATTATTTAACTGAAATAAGCCTGAACGCTAACAATATTTTAATAAATGTTGAATAATAACAATAAAATAAAAAATTGTTAAACGAAGTGATAAAATGTTCATTTGGAGTTTAGGTATAAGTTTCACTGCACTCATGAACATTCACGCCTTCTGCTTTACTTTTTGAATTGATAAACAAGCAGAATAACCTGTCTGTTTATTACTAAAAATGAACATTTCACTTCTATTTGGTCAATATATTCTATAGGTTAAATATTTTATTAAAGAGGATGATCCATGATTCGGTAGATTAACATACAGACTCATGTAAAGAAGATAGATATCAGTGCATCTAAAAAATGTGCATCGATTTGTGGAGTATGTCATAAATGCTAGAATAACTCAGTAATATAATCTTTCAGGCGTCCCAAAACAATTTTCATGCATTGTATAATGAACATTAAACAATTATTCGCAATAAATTGTTCAATCCATTGATTTTAATTTAAGATCTCAAAATGACTTAACAAATATTGTAGTGAACAAGAACACTAGTTGGGACAATCGAATGTATTCAGGCACAAATTACACACTATCTCACTAAACTCTGATAACCATACAGTCAACGGTTAATTTGCAAAATAACCATCAGTTGTGTCAATCTTAACTGTTCCTTCTGAAAGCATCAATTCATCGTCTCTGACTTTGGTGTTCATGCATTTTCGAACAGATTTCGCTTCATTCCTGTTCGTTCCTTAACAATCTTCTGCCAAAATACATTCTATGTCTGACCATCACCATATACTACTTATATGGATATAAGTAGACCACACCACAATGCTATTAATTACCTACCTACTTATTTATTCAATAAAATGAATAACATCATTATCTTATTGATTTTGTCGAATTGTTTATCAAAAGACCAAAATAAAAGCATTTACATGAAATAGAAAAAAACAGAATTATTTATATAATAAACAAATAATACTCAAAATATTTTAGATTATGGTGCCTGATTAATAATTTACGAAAAGGAGAAAAAAGTTGTTTACCTTTTTTTTCTTTTTTTTCTTTTAATAGTACATATTTGTTAATTAGAATTCTGATCATAATTTTTGTTTAACTAAAAACGAATTCACTTTATATAGTTTGATTGTTTATTGTACAGTTCTATTTACATTCTATGATATGTACATACGGTGTATCCAATTGGCAAAAGAAAAACAAAAGGAAATAGTTCCTTGTCACATTTCATTTTCTATGAAAACATTCTCATTATCTTATTTACAAGGATAAATGAGTATTTTTAAAAAAGTTTTCTTGTGTTTTAATTTGTCATTGTTTTGTCTGTTCAATGTTTATCTCTTCATTAGATCATTTGCTTATATTCTAATCATATTCAGTAGGGTAATTATAAATAACATGATTCATAATCTAAACTATTAAAAATCACTATAATATACACAAAAAAACCCTTCTGATAACAACCAATATATGCTCATTAGTGACTGGCTCCATGAGGTATTTCCTGGAGATCTAGTGAGAAGCAGTGACCAGTGGAGTTCAACCGGGTCTGTTGTGAGATAGTAACTCACTCAAGACATTAATGGATGTGTCGCTTAATTTTGTGGATTAGTTGAAGTTAAACATTAACACCGATGAATGCCGGCTTAGTGGTCTAGAGGTTGAGCTGTAGCGCGCGAAACTGATAAGTCCTGGGTTCGAACCTCGCGGGAATGAATCGTGGATGCTCACTGCTGAGGGGTCCCACAATGTGACGAAACGGCCATCCAGTGCTTTCAGGTTTTCCATGGTGGTCTAACTTCAACTGATTCATGATCTCAACTATTAAAAATCACTATAATATTCACAAAACCACTTCTGATTATAATAACGTATAACATGATTACAATAAGAAATATCTAATTTTAAATTATTGGCTACAGCTGATTCAATTAATATTTTGAAAGTTTCAACAATGTTGTAGAACCATTTTAATAAGATTAAAATGCTTTTTTCATTTGTTTGTCTTCAGGTAAACTTAAAGATCTATTATTAAATAATTTACCAACTTATGATGACATTACTGGTCGAAGAACTAAAAGGAAAACTGGATACATGTAGTAACGGTTAGGTTTTACGTGATAAAATCAGATGTATAAAAATGTAATCCCCACTAGCATTTTGTTCAGAATGAACAGTGAGAAATACCCTTATAATTTAATATGTCTACTCACAAGGTTCTAACAAATCACTTACTAGTTGACTTTTGAATATTAGACAAGTCATCAGCACATAGGGTACTATTCTTTATTATACGTTATCGTTTATTTAGATTTCAAGGCCAAAAAAAGAAATCCATATAGTTTGAACAGCCCTATGCTTTTCAGACTTCTGTCTTAATAAACTATGACTATATTTTATAGATATCGTTAGTCATCAACTGTTGTCATTCGGGACACCAAAGAAAACAAACATATATTGGATTGGGTGTTTTATCATGGTATTTACCTCATCAGCAATGCTCACTAGTAGGACCGCAAGAGTTTGAGTCCAATATTTCCCGGTTTGTTTCTAGATTTTATATTCTATTTACTATTTATTTTTTTATTTTTACCAGAAGTTTCAGGAAAATATACTTGAATATTTAATATACTCTATTTTGATATCATATAAATAAATATACCCAAAACTTATTGCTTTCGGTGGTTAAAACAAGCTAATTAGTCTAGTAAAAGCTATAATTCAAAATAGAAAAGATATGAAAACTAGTATGATAAGACTTTTTTTGATGGATTTTTGTTCTCTGAGCTGGATGGTTTGGTCGTGGAGCTTTCATCGTCCTTCTGAACTACATCATCAACACAAACTTCGGATAGAAGTTAAGTGTTAGAATTTCTCCAAAAGTGGTTCACAGCTCAAAATGATCAAACACTGTAAGCAGTAATAAATAGTGCAGACCTTTTGATTTCTGTATACTTAGCAACTCCAAGTCTTCCGTAAAACATTCTCATTCTTTAAATCTATACACTAAACCAACTTGAATCAAATCACTAAAATGTCATCATATTCATGAAAATCATCTTTAAATAACATAGACAATAATAAAAGTTCATGAAATATTATTTAATATTATTTTCCCTTTTATTCAAAGAAATTTCTTTGAACAAAAAAAATTAATTTTACCATATCTGTCAAGATCTCAAACTAAATTTAATGTTATAATAAATAATAGACAAAAAAAATTATTGAAATCAACTAGTCTATTACGTCATCATCATAGAGACTAAATTTAGTTATTTGCGTGATCATATAAAACATAATTTGTATATTTTTAGTTCAATCACAAAATATTTCTCTTTTTTACTTTTAGTACTATAAAACAAGATCTTTTTTTAGTATTTATGACAAACTTCCGGGATTTTCCGCAAACTATACACTCTGTTTTGTTTTAATCTTAACATTTTTCAATGTTGATCTTTATTATAATTCTATTTGTAAACTAAGCATAAGTAAATGTAAAGTAAAATGGCTCTTGAAAATATCATTTAATGATTTCATAATAAATTTGTAAACCATGTTTTTTGAGTTAAACGATTCATAACTCTAATGACTTATAATCTGAACCTTGATTTAATGATTAGATAAATATTAAAGTTGACAACAAATTTTCGTTAATAGTTGAGATCATGAATCAGTTGATGCTAGACCACCACGGAAAACTTGGAAGCACTGAACGGCCGTTTCATCCTTTTGTGCGACTCCTTAGCAGTGCGCATTCACAATCCCGCCTCGCAAGATTCGAAACCAGGACCTATCACTTTCGCGTGTGAGCGCTTTACCTCTAGATCACTGGGCCAGCATCTAACGGTGTTACTCTCTAACTTCAACTGATCCACGAAATTTAGCGACACATCCAACATTGTCTTCAGTGAGTTACGATCTCACAATAGACGTGGTTAAACTACACTAGTCACTGCATCTCATTGGAACTCATGATCTCAACTATTAAAATTACTATAATATCCACAAAACTCTTTTTGATATTAAATTTTGTTTAATTTAGTGGTTTAAAAAAATTGGCAATAAATAAAGAAAATAAATTCTATTGCTCATTATCAATTGTTTGTATTAGTCACATAAAATCAATAAATAACTTAAACAGATAACTGATTATTACTATTATCTTATGGAGGAATTGATCATATTCACCTTTACTTAGGCAAGATAACCTAAAAACCAATCATTTAAAATATTTAACTTTAGATTTCATATCTTAACTACTAATGTTTCATGGGTGTCCTTACTCCAATAGATATTGTCTAACATGTCAATAAAAGTTATGAAATTAAACCTTCTTCCTTCTATAGCTCAACATTACCAAAAGAATTCCCCTGATTTACCAGTTTTGTTTTTTACATTATTAATGGTTATATTACATTTTATTTGTTACTTTCATACAATGGAAATCGAAGTCATTTAGGATGTTTATTTCAGCTGATGTTTATACATTCACAAAAATTTATTTTACCGATAATAGTTAATTATTTATTCAAAATAAACAAAAAAAACTTTGATACTATCATGTCGTTACATTACAATATCTAACTTGGTAGATTTAACATTTATATGAATGATAAACATCAGGTTTATTTATTTTCTGTTTTTCTTCTCCTTTTTTTGTTTTACATAACTACCATGGACAATATTTCCGACTTTGTAAACAAAAGTATAATTATGTAAATATTTTTAAAATAAAAAATAAACTTGTAATGAAGCATATGACACATTAAAAAATGTTTAGCAACAATTAGATTGTGAAACAAACTATTTTGTTTTTCCTATCAAAAGATTTATAGCCAAGTTTTCTCTCTTTTTCTTTTATTATCCATATATATAATACTCCGTTAAATAATCCATCACATTACTTACTTACTTACTTACGCCTGTTACTCTCAATGGAGCATAGGCCGCCGTCCAGCTTATTAAATAATCCATATAAAATATTAAAGAATTAATAATAATATTGTTTATGATCATACAAAAGTATTTGTATTTTTCACAGGATGTTTTCAATCAAAAAAAGGTAAAGAAAACATATAAATAAATAATGTATCACAAGTATTGTCTGTTTAAATCTACCCATTGATGCTTAGGACTGCAACTGGTCAGTCTCTTATTGGCATAAGTGCATACTATGCTTATTGCTACGATATTGCCCAGTGCATAAGCAAATGGCTATCAGGACTCAGTAGCTGAGTGGATAAGGCGATGGTGTTTGGAGCGAAAGGTACTAGGTTCGAGTCCCAGAGTGAACATCAAATCTTAGATGCAGGTACATTCAGCTGACGAGTCCCAAATAGGACAAAACGCGCGTATTGGATTCCACTGCTAGCCACTATCCATCTACGCTTATAATGTATCACAAGGTTTATAGAATAAATTAATTTTAGAGGAGAGAAAAAAAGACAGAAAATTAGATGCCTTTTTACACTATGGATTAGGATTATTTAACGAAATCATAAAAATAAAAATAAATTTTTACAAAAACAAAACTTATTTTAATTATAAGCAAGGATGGATAGTGGCTAGCAGTGGGATCCAAGACGCGCATTTCGTCCTATTTGGGACTCGTCAGCTGAATGTACTTACATCTCAGAGTTGGTGTTCACGTTGGGACTCGAACCTAGTACCTTTCGCTTTGAACGCCATCGCGTTATCCACTTAGCTAATGTTGAATACACTTGGATAATTAATGAAATTGCAAGAAGTTTAATATTCTACTAGAAAGTATTATTAACTCCTCTTATATTGCGTCAATATAAAATTTTCGAAAAACAATTCATAAGTACTAGATATGTATAATCTGATGATTATTTTGTTCGTGATTAATTGTTTCTTTCAGGTTTCACTTGTAATTCTATCGTCGTTCAAAGTTTGATTCAATTGGTTGCCAAGGTTTATATCCAGGTTTATGTATCAATTGCTGTTATATACCATGCTAATTGCTAGAAAAACCTTTCTATATTTAGAGTTTATTGAACTAGCAAAATTAAGTTTTCTTGAATTCAGCTAAATACTTCATTGAATTCTCACTGCTGGTACTTATATTCTAAAAACTATTATTTGCAGTAGAGAAATTAAAAACTCTGGTTATTACTTTTTTGACAGTGTAGTGTTTTTTAAGCTGAGAAATTTAAACTAAATTCGTCTCAAGTTATCTAAGAAATGGTACTTTTTTATTTAATAGTTTGCTTATACTAGTATCATAGTATGACTGTAGTTTAACTGCTTGCACATAATGAAACTAAGAGTTCTACAGCTATTTATAAGGTACCCGTTCCGCATTTCCCGAAATAAATAACACCCTGTTTAAGTTTAATTACGCGATGTAAAAATTGTGGTAATCCTATCAGTAACAAACTTTTCTGTTAGCAAAACGATATTTACTGTATCCTATGTATTATAACTCTGTGAAATATTATCAACTTCATTGGGTAATTTAAAACTTTTTATTTGCGACTCTTCAAATTGAATTCTCTTTCACTGTACTATTTTTCAACTTTCTTGCTTTGAGACAACATGAAACGTCGTTACAAATTATTCAAAATACTTCGCAACGTGACGTTTTGTTATTTCTAAATTTTTTTGTTAGGTATAAACAGACACGAATTGTAGGAACCTTCACTTTCATAATATTTTATTTATCCCCCATCGTAAATACATATAAATATCCATTAATTTACAGTTATTAAAGTGCTTACATGAATATCAACAACATAATTTGTTTCAGCGCGACAAATGTCTTCAAATAATTTGAAATTTTTATTTCATCTTCTGTATAATTCAAAGAAAACTATTTTCTATCCTTACGTAAAAAAACTATAAGAATACAAGCAGAGATCATAGAGGACTTGCAGTAGATTCCAGAATGAGCGTTTCGTCCTATCTGGGACCCGTCATCTGGATATGCCTGAACCCTAGAATTAGTGTTCACTTTGACACTTGAACTCAGCACCGTTCGGTTCAAATACCATCGCGTTATTTGCTAAGTTATTAAGTCCAGATAGCCAACGGCATATCAACGGAGTGAAGATCCTTCGTATTGATTGATTTTCATATATGTTTTTCACTTAAATGTTTGCTGCACATTTAAATCCAAAAAAATAAGTTGCATGTATCAAACACTACCAAAATGATCTTTTTGTGCTGATGGTCAAGTTCATGAAGAAATTTTCGAAGTAAATAGTACATAATATAGAATCGCAGGTGACTGAACTAGAGAAAGCTCAATAAAAAAACATGTTTTCTTAAATATCCACAAAAATAAGCAATTATTTATTACGTAGCTTATTTTGTTGGAATTGACAGAAAGACGCCCAGGTATACCGGTTAGGTACAAAATCTTACTACAAAATTTTCCACACTTTTCTCAGATTTACCGAGACAGATGATTAGATTTAGGTCATGATGAAATAAAATGTTAAGGATACTAATATTATATGCAAATCTAGGTCTCAAACTATTGAATTACTGATATCAATATTTGTGCAGAGATTGTGACTCGAAATTCATTTTTCAAATAGCGTTGTTTGCCCTTATAATTAAGCTTCTAAGAGAATTATGTTGTGATTGTTGTTGTTTAAATGGTAAGGTTTTTATTTCGTCAACTCTTTCCTTCCAAAATTCAATCCACACCATCTTTCAAAGTAAATTAACCAACAGGATTCTTTAGTGGTCAGTATAAACATTGATACATTAACATTTGTCGAAAAGACTGAAAACGCTAATAGTTTTTTATGAATGGTTGGGAGGAAACGAAGTTATTTCGAATGAAGCACAAAGTAGGGCTTCATTGGTTTCCTCTGCATTGTCAACAACATAGGAGATTAAAGTTATAACACTTGTAAAATACAGTTTGCGAAGCAACATAGATTGCAAAGCGAAATAATAATGACGGAAGATATGTAGTAAAACCAGGTATATTCAGTCTAGTCACCCTCAAGTTCCTTCATCAATCAAAATCTTTAACAACACTTTTCATAACCTAAGGCAAAACATAAATTCTATCAGATACTTATACGGGACAGGTTTGTTGAAAAAATGTCACCAATTGATGCCAAAAACATGCGAAAATCATGCTTAATTATCCATAAATCACTAATTTTTTTAAATATTTACAAATCATTAAATTGTGAACTCATAAGGGTAATCGATTTGAAAGTGTTATAATAGACATTGTACAACTATTAATCCTTTACTCAATCCAAATGTTTACTCATTAAGTTTACATTTATAAATGAAATTATACCATCCTTTTGATATCAAAGATTAGGTTACCCTTAATGAATCTTATTTACACCCTATAGTGATGACTTTTAATAGTCAGAAGTATAGTTTATTATCACTAAACTAATCAAAACTAACCAGGTCCTCCACGTGAAAGTTAAATATTTCTAAAACAAGGACAATTAATGCAGTAGAATAACATAAATTTAGTGTCTTCCGCGCTTTATCATCAGCTACTTGCAATCTAAACGCAATGATAATAATCCATGGAAAACGGCTTACATACTTTATGTCATAATGTCGCCAAAGTTCTCATCGATGAACACCAATGAAAAGTGAAATAATTATGGAAGAACTATAAGCGATTGATATGTAAAATGATGTGAATACTCATGGATTGAATAAATGAATAAACGGCAACAAAAACTACGAAAATAGAAACAGAAGTATGTAAAATTGTGATATTAATGTTATAGTTACATATTTCTTAAAAAATAAAATAAGATAAAATTGACCAGCTGAATACAGATCAGATAGGAGAAGAGGATTAAAGATTACTGTCATGAGAAGAACGACGTAACAAACATTTATGAATCAGTATAGGGGATTTTTGGAAATTGTAGTATCTACACAGTTGATTTAAGCTTGATCACCAACGAGGACCTGGAAGCACTGGATGGACGTTTCGTCCAAGTATGGGACTCCTCATCAGTAAGCATCCACGATCCTGCACGCGGCACTGTAACCCAGGTCCTTCAGTATCGAGCGCAAAGCACCACGGCAAAGCAAACTTGATAATTGAGTCCTTTTGGATAAGCAGTTTACGCATACTTAAAATATTGCCAATTATATTGTTTAGGCAAAACGTTTGAATGTAATTGTTCTTCATCTTACTGTCGTATATATATATATATATATATATATATATATATATATATATATATTCATTTAATATTACTCTAAATTTCTCTATAAAAAATGAGTCTGTGTCCGTTGCTCAATAAAATTTAACACTTAATTGGCGACCGTTTGAATATAATATACTTTCCATTATTTGTTCATATGTAGCCAAAAGAATAACTTCGTCGGAAATGATTCTTCTCTGAGCAAATTTACTTTCTTTTTTTTTTAACGATTGAATAGGGATGTATCGTAGACAGAAGGTTTCTTTTAAACACCATTTGTCTATTCATATGCTTCAAATAATTTCCTTCAGTATAATGGTTTTTCCCACAACACTTAGATACGTCTGTAGACAACAAAACAGACTAAATCATGAACATTAAATTTTATATCAACACATAAAGGACTGTTTTAATAAATCTATCTAGTACTTAGTTTATTCAAAATTATCACGTTAAACTATGTTAGTGATACCTGTAGGACAAGGTTACGTCATCGTTGACATTGTAATTAAGTAATCTAGATTATTTTTTAATTATTTCAATAATATATAAGATAGAGATCAATATTCCTATCCAAAAGACATCTTTGTATATATATACTAGTCAGAATTTCATTACTTATTATTGAGCTTATATTCTAACTAATACAAAACTCATTAGATTTTTTTTGAGCAGTAAAATTTGATGCAAATACTGATTTATGCTTATAAGCATATATTTAAGAGTAAATATTTTTCACTTTAAAAAACCTAGTGTACACAATATCGATTCACCTAGACTAGTCGCGACATTGCAACTTGGCCGACAGGATTTGATCTGCATTCGGGAGGACCTGGCACACATGACAATGATCACCACCTACTGATCGATCAATTGTAAATGTTATGTATGTAATTTCATAAACATGAAATTAATCCATTCATTTGAATGATATTCAAAATCATGGTGAATGAATAAAGGTGTTTCGAATGCACACATGCCTTCCAGTATCTTATTCATCAGACAAAAGACATTCAGTGAATCAGTTGATCATTCAGAGAGTTGAGAAATAAGAGAATCAGTCGTTATGTTGAAAATCTGTACTTGAATTAGTTATTCATTAAAGAACAACATATCAATGATTTTGTTTCATCTAAAGTCATGTGATAACTAACGTGACTATTCTAATGAGGGTTATTCTACGCATTATTATTCAAACAATTCATTTGAATTGTTCCAAAGACCATAAATTTAGTTCATCTACTTGAATGGTTTTAAAAAGTATCCTGATTATTTCTTTGATCTTTAACTTAAAACAAAACGAAAGATTATGTGTAACTGTAAGAAGAACATCTCCGTTTTCTTGAATTGTTCAAAGGAACAATACGTGCAGTGAAATTATGAACTTCTCAAAATGAAACAGACAACATTCAGATAAATATACAATCATTTAAAATTATTTGATCGAGGATAGTTGGAAGAACCATTTTAAAGAGTATGCGAAGTCAATTAAAGTCAAATGTGAATTATTACATCTTACAGTTAAGTAGAATGCTCAAATTTGAGTGTTTGAACAACCAAAATATTTAGTAGAATGATTTGAATACAAATCTTTGGTTATAATTGTGTGGTATCAGAATTAATAACGAAACAGGTGCTTGTGAAGGCAATCATAACATGAAAAAGTTAGTTTTCCTTTTATCCGCTAACTGTAGAGTAAGCCAGTGAAGTTACCTGATTTGAAGTTTAAAACCCGAAATTAAGAGGACAAACACCAATTCGTTTAGGTGTGATAATCTTCTTATCATCATGTTAACATCATGTTATACCTACCATAGACTTCTGCTGGAACAGTGCCCCAGTTTTCGAGAGTTGTCAGGTGATTGTAATTAAGTTCAAAAGGAATTCCTGTGGTTACATGAAGCGTAAGGATAAATTTCGAGAACTCCCTTTTGAAAATTTTCAAGTGAAGTTCGTGTACTTTATCCTCTAATCTCAACTATCAAACTTCTTAGATTCACTTGATATTGTTTGCTTATCAAACTTCTTGTTCGTCTTAAGAAAGTAAAATCGGTAAAGCAGTCTCAATAATGAACTACAGATAACTTGTAAGGTTCACTCATAAAAAAGACTACCGTTATAATTGCCGCTTAGTTAACATTTATCTCAAAACGTTCTTAGTTTTTGTACTTATAAACAATTCAGAGGCATTAAACTTATAACTCACACTTGACTTTTATTGTTTTCAGAGAAAAGATGACTGTTACAAGCTATCGTAAAACAATAATGTTACTTCAGATGACCAAATTCTGTTCCACCTAGTTGACATATATACAGAAGATTCAGTTTAGGCATAATTTACACATACTTTGAGTGCCATGATTTAAACTTTCCGGAACACCATCTTCAAATACTGTTTGAAATATATATCACAACTGTTCGGTATCCTTTGAATTTCAGTAATTTTATAAATTGTCGCATGTATACTTTTAAAAATATTCATAATCCATCACAAAATGTTCATGAAAGTTCTATATTCAAACTGCTATATCTGAATTATTTGTATATTGATCTGAATGTCACAGGATTAACACGGATTAGCCCATTTACTGCTAACTAAATTTATAAATACACTAAATTAGTTATAAAAACATTATTTTTCATGAAAGTAAACAAGCGACAATTTACACTAAACCATACTCAATTTTTAAAAATTGGAAGAACGTATGTATGAAATTCATTTCACCTAAATGTTTAAAGGAAACTTAATTGCAGCTGGCGAATGGCTGTAAAACTAAACTCGGTTGAACATATTGAGAACTTTTACTGTGTAGATTAATTAGACCTAAGAAACTGTAATGAACCATGACACATCATCAGTAGCCTAGAAATAACCTAACTGAACGTCATCAATGTAGGGTAGCTTTCTAACTTATTGAAATGTCATTAACTAGTTAACTCTACATCTCATGGACTCATGTCCAGTAATTTAAAGCTAGTAAGGCCGCTAGGAATAATAACGATGTTCATTTACTTAATGATGCAAGATAACATAAGGTAAACAGTTTAACAAAACTAATTCTCTGATTAATGTATTTAGATCATTTTCAATACCCCTTAGTCCACTGATCTGAATTTCTTACCTTTATCAGTACATCAACTATAATAATAACAAGTGGTTAACGTTAACAGTTTTGTTTCCTACGAACAATAACTAAAGTTATATAGACTAAAATTCAGTAATACGAAAGGAAAAGCTTTTATGTGTCCAATTAATTCTACTTAAATGTAATTTCAAAAAATGGCTTACGAAAGTACATTTTTTATAACATTACAGTAAACAATTAAAACAAAATAGTTCAACTTTTTAAACCCGATCTTCAGAAGTATTTTATATTTTTTCAACACATTTTTCATTGATTACATTGTGCGTCTATTTAATAAATAGTTTTTTATTCAATGATCTAATAAATTATCGGATCAAAATGTTCACGTTTTTCAAACTGACGATCCTCATTACGTTTAAATAATATAGGATCAAAGTATGAACGTTTATAAATAATTGGATCAAAGTATGAACGTTTAAACAGAATTGGATCAAAATTACGTTTGAATAAAATAGGATTAAAGAGAGTACGCTTGAATGCCATTGGATAAAAGTTTGAGTATTCTGATTCTATGAATCTTGAATTACCATCTGTGGGATACCGTCCTTCGTATCGCCTTCCAAATATGGGATCGTTTGTTTTATGGTTCACATAATTTAGTTCATGCACAGGTATCTAATTGAAAATAAAAACAGTATTCATTATGGAGTGTTATATATATATATATATATATATATACAAGTATTATCATTAATGGCTTTATTCAATATTATATTTTGGTACAATATAGAAATCTCAGCACAAAGTGTTTCAACAAGTTTCTTCTACATCAACAAAAACAACAAAAAAAGAAAAGGTCAAAGAAGAGTCTTAATTTATACAACTTTTCAATTAGAGACATGCTTAAGAATACAGGTTATTGACTAGGTCAAATCTAACAATCTGTTTGTCACAGAGTATATTTGCTAGGTAAAGCATTACAGAATTTTTATACCTTTGTTTGTGTGCATAGATTTCAATGTATTGACGTCTCGTTCTACCAGAACATATACAAGGAGAAAGATATGGATGAAGAGGATGGTTATTATCTGATAACGCCTACCTGGAGTTCGCAAGACTTTAGGTGTCTATCCACAATCATATTAATAATGACCTCAAACGGTTCACCATACATCCTGCTAACTGCCTCCAGCACTCTCAGCAATACGGAAAAGTCTTTTCTCAAAAACCCAAGAAAGAATAATGGGGAACAGCAAAAAATAACAGGTAATATACGAGTATCGACAACTTGTGACAGAAAATGTTGAGTAGTACTGAGGGTATGGAGCCCCTTCATGTAGTAATTCAGACGGGACACTTTCTTCGATAATAGTAAAACATGAGAAGACCAAGAGAGATCACAGGGAAAGGTTAAACCAAGATAGCTGACCTCCGACACTGTGTTTATCAAAGATTCTCCAATGGTACAAGCACCATGGGATCCCAACATGGTTTTAAGGTGCTGTCCATGTCTCAAGCTAAAGTTAACAGCTGGACATTTAGACAGATTAAGTATGAGACCATTAACAATAGACCACCATTCAATATAAGACAAAATCTCATTCATTTCTATGGGATGTAAAGAGGTAGAAATCGGTATACATACAGTGAGGTCGTCTGTATATCTCACAAAAGTGTTTTCTGTGGAAGATAACAGATCATGCAGAAAAAAAGAGAAAAGTATAGGTGAAAGAACAGCTCCTTGTGGCACACCTTCATGAGACAGTAGGGACGTTGAACACTTTCCTCCAAATTCAGTGTATTTGCCAGTGTATAAATGCCAAAAATAAAATTTGAACTAACAAATCAAATCATTGTACTTGACAAAACGGTCTCATACACTATAACGACAATATGCAACAAAATTAAGATGTAACTAATCTGTTTATGAACATACATAATCATTGATATTAATTATATGAATATCTGAAATTGTAGGAGTAAACGTTTCTTCCAAAACTTTATTCAACAACACATAAATACATAAATAAATCTGTTTATGAATAGATATTGAGGAAAGAAACTTGAATTATTGTAAAAGATTCTTTTGAACAATTATAAACGTTACTAATTATTTTTCAATTTATACTTTGCATTCATTTAAGCTTTTCTGTAACATATATTTAATAATAATAGTAGTTTCTTCTAAACTCCGCCTGAAGCCCCTCTAGGCTACTGCCGGTCCCAAGCCCGGATAAAGGAAGGAGGTTGGGCATGTAGTTAGCAACTCCATCCGGTTGAAAACTTATTCACCAAAAATGTTGACCGGTAAAAGTATTCAGATCAGTTTTTCCTACGTAATTAATGAAATTTCGGAAAAATGATTTATTTCATTTTCATTTTGAAACTAAACGATATCGTTTACTGCATTGTAAATCGTTGAAATGATGAAACACACTTTTTTCAAACAATAATTCAGAATAAAGTAAAAGTAACCAAATTAACGGGTCTTAAGGAATAAAGTTCAACAAGTATTTTAATCTGACTTTTTATTCAACATTTGATAATCAATTAATCTAAGCAAATTAAGTAGTATGCAACGTGTAGTGATCGAAATATTGATATTGTTACTTGATTGATGAATAATATCTAAATATTTTTCAAATCTGTTAAGCTGTCTGTTGTTAAACTGATTATAGTATCTCAAAAGTGTTACCATTCATAATAGATTTACTTCATAATGAACTAGAGTTTTCATGAACTTTCAAAGGGACATATTTTGTAGCGTGGTCACGATTGCCATTTATTTTACATACATTTTGAAGAAAGTTCCATCACTGTAATCAAAATGATATCAGCAACATAATAAATCTGATCTAAAACCAAACATGCAGCTATTCAGTACACAATAGATAGTTCGAAAGAGTGAGGAAGAAAATAAGACGTTTTCTGATTTAAACCAAAAGATCAATCTTTGGACGATTAACTCCCGATCGTTATTATTTAATATATATGGTTCGTTTACGATGCATATCTTATATTATGGTTTGTCTCATAACAAGCGATTAATATAAACAGATACAACTAATGATTGTTATACCATTTCTCTACTCTCAGTCGACGTGGCAAACATAAGATGATGAATTATCACAAACAAGTTCTTTTTTATAACGCATTGTAAAAACTATTCAGTTGTAAATTTATTATTATGAAACTTTATAAAAAATCAATCTACATTTTAGTGGTCATAGTTCTAAATACTCATACTGTTTGATTACTTTAAAGAATCGAATCTAATTATTCCAGATAGAATACGATATTTGATACGTGTACCATAGATCCTGGACTGACCCCAGACTCCAATTTGATTAAACTGAATTATTACGTTACCATAATACTTAACACACTAATGAGTCATAGTAATATTTTACTGACAGTAACACATTTGTGCACTGTGTCATTAGTAGCATTATCAATATTTACATAACGATATTTGCTTACAGATTATAAATCCATCACATCAGTAGTAAAACATATCCAATACAGATATTCCAACTATTTATCTTAAACCAATTAAATAAAATTAAGTTTCTATTTCCATTAAGAAAAAGAAAGGTAAAAATAGATAGAACCTTAAAAAAGAACTTTCATCAATCAAATGATTACTATGAACACTTTAAGGTCATATGTCAATGTTATCGAAATTATTGATTTCAATAATATTGATAAACAATATGTTTGTTTGTTTTATTCAACTCATGACGAAATCTATTCTCATTTACTTAATGTTTAAACAATAGGATTATTGAAATAATAATAATGACACTTTATAGCTGGAGATGATTGAGTTTGTTAGCTTTCTAGACCATACATTTTGACTCATAGTTAACCATAATCAAACTTTAGTTTAATAAAAAGCTTGTTAATATTGATCACACAGGGATTTGTGAAATAAGTAGAGTTAAAAAGTTTCTTGAAGTAATTACAAATATTCTACAGGTGGTTTATGGATACATAAAAAGTAATACCGTTATTATATTTTCTGTTGCTTAACTAAATGAAAATGTAGTTTTCCATGAAATTAAGCAGTTAGAAGGTGAAAGGTTAACATAGATAAAATAAATCAACTAAATGTGCTAATGGTATAAGTAGTACGGAACATTGAACTTACTTCAATAATTATTTCATAAATATTGTCAAATGTGCAACAGATATCTGTATTCTTCAATAAAATATATCTGTTTATAACTAATTATGTATTTATGAAGAGTCCCACAATAGGACGAAACGACTGTCCAGTGTTATCAAATTTTCCATGGTGATCTAGCTTCAATTGAATCATGATCTCAACTATTAAAATTACTATAATATCCACAGAAAACCCTTTCTGAATATTTGTATGTTGTTTTTCTTAATTTATATAATACTATTTCTGTCACTTCAAAACAGATTCATCTATGTATTTATGAAGTGCAAAAGACAACACACCATAATTATAATGAATTTAATGTCTAATCGTTTCTTTTTTGCTCACAATAGTTCTCTAATTGTTTACCTTTTTACTGATTATTGATTTATTCACTTTTTTTAATCAACAAATAAACAGAATCAACTTGGTTATTAGATTACATAAAGAGTATTATACAATTAATTATAATAAATTCATTAATTAACAAAAAATGTTATATAAACAAAATATATTACTAATTATTTAACCTTTACAAGTAGTTAGTAGATTTTATTTTCAAACTAAACAAAATAGAAGAATGAACCATAAGTATAAAGAATAGAATATTATGGTTATTTTTCAATTTTATTATAAAATGGATGAAACCAGATTTTCAATAGTAAATATGTCATTTTTTTAAAAAATGAAGAAAAACGTCTCCAGATTAAACACTATAAAGATATTTTGTTCATGCTTACAAATTTGTATTATTTGATTAGGATAGAAGAAAATTACAGGAAATCACACAGATTAGACCTTGATATTCAAAATTCATTCATCTCACAATTTATCCATTGAAAGATCTTGATTATTATCATTGTTTAAAATATTTATATAATAATAACATTATATATTGATCCCTTACACTTATTACCAAGTATCAAACCAACTTCCTTTTTATATCTAATTTAAATATGAATGATGTATACAATATAATTTTCGAAGATGACTAACCAACTTAATAGAAATATCGTAAGTTACAGTATCGAGTGAAATGTGTTTGAGACTTATAAAGAAATGATATAAGTGACTTTAAATACATTTCATTAATGAGTTTTAACTAGCATAAGAACAACTATGTCATTCTTAATTTTTTTTAAAAATTATTTTACAACAAAGATATTCGTTTTTATTTCGATGGGGTTTTATTCTCTGAGCTAGGAGTTTGGTCGAAAAGCTTTCATCATCCTTCTGAACGACATCATCAGCACAAACTTCCATTAGAAACGAAGTGTTTGAATTTCTCCATGTGTGGTTCACAGCTTGTCCTGTACACCTCGATGTTGATTGGTTCTTAATGTTCATTCGTATCAATCATTCATACATGTGAATGAACTTCAAAAATTAATTGTTTTTCAATGATCTAAAAATAAGTAATTCTGATAGTTCAGATCATGATTCAATTGAAGCGAGACCATCATGGAAAATCTGGAAGCACTGGATGGCCATATCGTCCTATTGTGCAACACCTCAGCAGTGCTCATTCACGAGCACGCCTTTGAATTCGAACCCAGGACCTATAGGTCTCGCTTGCGAACGCCTAACCTCCAGATCACTGAGCCGGAATCCAACGGTGTTATTGTCTAACTTCAAACGTCCACCATTGTCTTCAGTGATTTAGTATCTCACAAGAGACTCTGTTGAACTATACTGCTGAGGAGTCCCACAATAGGACGAAATGGCTCCCAGTATTTCCAGGTTTTCCATGGTGATCTGGTTTCAATTGGTTCATGATCTCAACTATTAGAACCGCGATAACATTCACAAAATAGTAGTAATCAAGCTAATTTCAGGGAGCCTATTGGTATGTTACTTAAATAGAATGTACAGAAAATATTTAAAATTATCTTAAATCCTTTATCTAAACTAAACGTTAAAAAATCATGTGCTTCATAACAGATTATACCACGTTCGAACGTGCTTATTCCAACAACCATAACAATTTAAAAGCAGTAATAACACATACTTGTTGTGGAGATAAAAATAACTTTGTTTCGGACAAATTGTCAGCAAACCATTGTGTTCATAAAACGTATTTGTTTGAGTTACTAGCAAAACTCGTCTTTCGTATCATCGATATAAACTTATTTCAACGAATAATTTTTCTAGTCTGATTAGCACATTTTCATTGAAATGTATATTTTTAATTAAAGTAGTTTATGAACACTTGTACAGTTTGATAAGCACGACCCAAGTTAACTATTTAATTTTAAATAATTGTATTTCCAGTGTCAGTCAGTTTAACGAGATATGACCATTATCTTCACAGCTAAAGCTAATAGTTAGCTTGACCTGTACTATGTAGTTATACGATCTTTAGAAGACAACTAGAATTACTGTAAGATTTACTATGAATTGAGATATACAATTTGTATTTCCAAGTTCATCCGTTAATATAGGACGAATACTTTATAAATAAATCCCTACAATCAGAATTAAAAGCGTTCAAATGAACACACATTTTGGTAGCATATGAAACTAAATTATTTATTTTTAATTATTTGGCTAGTTACTAAGATCGAGATTTAAACCTACTTCCACCTTAAAATGGGATTACTTAAATAGAAATCATAGAGTTTCATAATTTATTGTACAAAATCAATTCATAGTTCAAAACATTGAATACATTAACAATAAGTACTTACAGCATTGACGATACTACTGAAAGTGATGAAGACAAGTAGACAATAAAATAATTGTTCAATAATCATTTTATTATCGAATTTATATATTTTCATAATGTTTAATTAATAAGTAATTTGAAGAGATTTATGTTATTATCCTTGTTCAATTTTTTTTTAAAATTTATAATTAAGTGTACTGCGATTTGTTTCTTTTTATTGTTCTATGGGTTAAATTGTGCAGACTTATTACAAATAAGAAATGAATTATTCAAACGAAATTACTTTATATATATATGCACGTATATGTACACATATATGTATATATATATATATATACATGTGTATATGAACTGTTTTCTAAAGGATTGAGTTGTTTTCATTGTTCCTCTCTTCCTGTCTCTATCTATCTCTCTGTGTCTTACGTTCTCACTAAAGTATACCAACTATAAATAATGAGTCTAGTAATTTCTAAACCCCAAATAATATATTATCTGATCTCTGTTAAATAAAAACTTTGGTAATAGAAGTAGTTTTGTTATAATAATAATAATAAGTATTATTATTGTTAGTAGTAGTATTGTTATTATTATCCTGATAATCAAAATAGCAAACAAAGGGACAGAAAGGTTAGGATAGTAATAGTGATTGCAAAAACTAAGAATAAAACAAAACACTAAGAAATAGGAAAAAAACATGACATTTATTTGCTAAAATTCGATTTGCTAACTCAAAATATCTGAACTCTATAATATTCATCGTTGAACACACACATACACATATCTATTATGTAGATATGTGTTGACAAACAAGAGCTTAAATATATAATAGGCTGGTTAATAGCTTTAATAGTGTTGGCAACTGTTGTCAACCTTATGACTAATAATTATGAATGCTTTTTAATAATAATTAATTTTCAGAAATGTTTAGTAATCTTGAAATTAATATTCTCTTACAGAAAACAGGTACATGCTACATTTACATAATTGTAAATTAAGGGAGATTGGTAATTTTTCAAGGTTTTTTATTACAGCCGATCATTCTAAGTAGTTACTTAGCAAACAGCTACGACTGTTCAGAAATAAACAGATTTATTCAATTTGTAAATGAATGTTTGGCTTATAGTAACATTTTAAAATAAAAATGCTGCTAATCAAAATTAAACAATTATCTCTACAGATTACAATTATTTCGCTGAATTCTCAAGCTTTCTTTAACATATTGATCTTAATAACTTGGTAATGTATATAGTTAACACTTCGCCCGGCGCCCTTCTACAGTAACTTCCAGTCCCAAGACCGGATAAATTAGGAGCGTTGAGCATGGAATCGGCAACTCCTTCCCCGAAGAAAACAACCTTGATAAAAAACACTAACCAGAAGAAAATTCAAACCCCCATTGGTAGGTGAGGGGTCTTCATTTAGGAGAGTAGTAGCGCCTCGATGCGGAAGCTGAAATTCTCCCGAAGTCATGAAGACGATGTTCTCTCTAACAACCAGAACAACAACTAACATTGGTAAATGGAATGTCTGGACAATGTACGAGACCCAGAAAACCAAACACATAGCTGACGAAACGAGAAGATACAACCCTATGATTCTCAGAATAAGTGAAATTCGTTGGAACGAAAAGGTTATGTTTGGGAGAGATACTGTTGTACAGTTTTCATAGAGAAGAAAGATATAACACACACATGGATGGGAACCCTATGGACCCAGGAACATCAAATTATCTTTCACAACAAAGAAGGAGAGGACTATAAAGGATGTTGTTTGGTGCTATGAACTCACCAGAGATAGCGGCGGAGATGACAGAATCAGTTTTGTGGGAGGCTACAATCGATCTCAAAGAAGTGAAGCTACAGAAGTACTGAACAACTGGTCAGGCTACACTTCAAAATTATTGTACAGTCTACCCTCAAGATATTAATAAACTAAACAAATTCAAAATTACTCTCAACAATGTTTCAAGCCTCAAAAGATTTCGTACAAAAAGAGGAAACTACCATAGAAAACAACTCGAAAGCGATCAGTGGAGCACTAATCTCACGAGGAAATGAGCCCTAATAAACATCAACATAAAAGATGGAACTCCATTGATAACCTTGGTAAGTTTAAAGAAAGGATAAACAAGAAAGCAGAGATCGATAACAGAGGCGTGAAAGCCGATCCGCTGACCAAATACACGAAAGTATACAAGAGATGAAGAGGAGCACTAAAGTAGACAGACAGTAGTACATGGAAGACCTAGCAATGACTATAACAGCACGCAAATGGGATAACTATATGATACAAAGAAGAGAGTAGCTGGAATATATCGTAAACAAGAGAAACCAGTCAAGAACAAACAAAGCAAGGCAGTCACTTGAATTCAAGAACAACGGAACAGGTGGTTAAAAATCTTTGAAAAACACTTGAACAGACCAGCCACAATGAATGTACCAGACGTCTAAGCAGCGCATACAGACCCTCCCACAACTGCTACTACATCAAAGACCGAAGAAAACAGGACGACCATCAAACTAATCTAGAGTAGGAAAGCACCAGCACCAAAAATCATTCGAGATGAAGCACTGAAGTCAGACATAGAGTAGTTGTAAACATGCTCCACGTTCTATTCAAAAGGATTTAGAAGGAAGAACAAGTGACGGCAAAATAGAGTGAAGGATAACTCACCAAGATACAAAAGAAAGGAGATCTCAGCTAGTGCGAGAACCATAGAGGAATCACACTACCATCGATACTAGAAAAAGTCTTCGAGAGAGTGCTGTTGAACCGGACGAAAGATTTAGTAGACTTCCAGCTTCGAGATCAACAGTCCGCATTCCTTAGGGACCAGTCGTCTGCATACAAAATCGCGACACTACGTTTCATTGTCAAACAATCAGTTGAAAAGAACTCGTTACTATACATCTCAGAATCAACTACACGATTTGGACTTCGCAGGCAACCTAACGGTTCTCCTATCGCATATACACGAACGAATACAGACGAAGACAACAAATGCAGCGGCAGCCTTTGCATCAATAGGCCTCAACATACACAAAGGAAGAAGCAAGATTCTCAAATACAACGCGGAGAACCCTAACCCAATCACACTTGATGGAGAAACTCTGGAAGAGGTGGAAACATTCACATACCTGGAGAGCATCATTGATAAACAAGGAGGATCGGATGCAGATGTAAAGGCGAGTATTGACAATCAAGGACCGCATTTTTAAAATTGAAGAACATATGGAACTCCAAAAAACTGTCAACTAACTTCAAAGTGAGAATCTTCAATTCGAACGTCAAGACAGTCCTACTGTACGGAGCTGAAACATAGAGAACTATTACGACCATCGTCAAGAAGATAAAAGTATTTATAAAAAGTTGTCTACGCAAAATGCTTAGCATTCACTGACCGGATACCATCAGCAGCAGCCTTCTCTGGGAGAGGACAAACTAGCTTCCAGCTGAAGAGGATATTAGGAAAAGATGTTGGAAGTGGATAGGACATACATTAAGAAAATCATCAAAGTGCACCACGAGGCAAGCCCTAACCAGGAATTCTGAAGGGGAACGGAAAAGAGGAAAGCTAAAGAACCCATTATACCGGGTAATAGAAGCAGATATGAAAAGTGTGAATAACAACTGGAAAGAACTTGATAGGACTGCCCAGGACGGGGTTGGATGGAGAATGCTGGTGGGCGACCTATGCTCCTCCACGAGGAGTAACAGGCGTAATTAATTAATGAAATAAGTAAGTAAGTCTCTGTTTTATTCGTTAATCTTGTTCATATAATGAGAAATACAAGGAATAAACAACAAACTCTTTTTTAATTTACAGTTAAATGTTGTTTACCTTTTACTCAAACATAAATCTAATTTTCTTAAATGTTTTATCAAGTAATATTAAACAAAACATGTAGCATTGAACTATGAGTTCAAATTTCAATGATTCAGACAGTTGTTTCCTATCTATATTTTTGTTTAACTAAATTGTAACAAATAATATAAATATCTATTTATAAATGACCAACTATGTACTTTTGATGTATTATCATTGTTATTCCATAAAGTAAAGATTGATTATTTATTCTATAGAGTGTAGATTTTGTTGAACCTGTATTTCCTGTTTTTATAAATAATAGTAAAACCGTTTAATTAGTTTGTAAACGATTTGTTTGTTCTTTTATTTTCTTTAATTTTTATTTGTTTTATCTCATTCAGTCTCGCGCGCGAGCGCTTAACCACTAGACCACTGAGCCGGCATCCAACGGTGTTAATGTCTTACTTCAACCAATCCACGAAATTGAGCAATTCTCGCCAGGCGGGATCGTGGATGCACACTGCCGGGGGAGTCTCACAATAGGACGAAACGGCCATCCAGTGCTTCTAGGTTTTCCATGGTGGTCTAGCTTCAATCGATTCATGATTTCAACTATAAAATTACGAAAATCTCCACACGAAATCCCTTCCGATTATCTTATTCGTTTAAAACCGTTAAATCACCATACTGTTATATCGCGATCATTGGTCTCATTTCATTTGTTGAGCTTAATATTGATAATAATTTTAGTTTCTCGGCAGTTTCTAAATATCATTAACAAATTTTAAGAGTATTTATTAAGTAATGTGTAGGTATTAACTAATTTCATATTCCTTTTATTGTTGTACATGAATATTTAATATGTATTTTTTTATAACACACTCAATTCATCAGAAATGCTAAGGAAAAACACCGGTTATTGGATAGTTGGCTTATCTCAGTTTTTGATTATCTATACATTGCCAAACATAATCGAATCAAGGGTATTTCAATCGTGAAGTAAGCATGTTTTTTTTCAAGACATCTAAGTTGGAGTACAATAGTTCCTAATTTCAAACTCACGATGTAATCTTAGTCTAATGTTATCGTTAACATCTATTTCAATCCCTTCATAGTTGAACTCTATAGATCACAACTTCCAACCGGAACGTTTAGAATTCTTTTCAAAGCTAAATAATTTTAAGTTAATGATTATTGTTAGAATAGAAAATATGTGAAAAGTGTTCGTTTGAAAATGAATTACAAGCGATTGCATTCATGGGATTAAAGTTTTATTTGGTTACTTTATCGTTTCAATGTTTGGTTTTTATGTTTTATTACCAAAGTTTAAATTGATGACTCCAAATAAATTGAGCATATATTTTTGTTACCCTAATGAGTAGAAAAATTAAGTTTTTTAAATTTTCTAACGTTCCATGACTCTGTGTAATGTTTGATTTCGTTCTTGAAGAAGTCATGATTGTGTATAACTGAAGATTCTCAAACCATGGCCAAGCATCTAACTATTCCTAAATTTTCGATGATTTTCATCATCACAAAACATAAATTTTAATAAAAATCTGAAGCATTTGTAGATTCGTCATTATATGTAAAAAAATTATAATTGAAATAGTCTCAGCGATTGAAATTTAAATAATTCCAACGTTTCGTTCACCTAACTTGTCTCGACATCTTCAGGGTAATAATCAAAATCAAAATCATCAAAGAAATATATAGTATTTTTTTTAACAATCATATAAAAAAACACTATATATTTCTTTGATGATTTTGATTATTACCCTGAAGAAGTCCAGACAAGTTAGCTGGACGAAACGCTAGGATTATTCAAGTTTCAATCACTGACACTATTTAAAATATAATTTTTTCACATATAATGATTTCTCTATACTCGGCGCCCAATTTTTGTCAAGCTGACGAATATTCGTATAAATTTGTAGAGTCGATTGTAATCTAGGACAATACATTAATACTTATGTGTTATTTCTAACACCTGACAAATTAATGAAGTTTAATACAAGTAACGACAAAAAGTGTTGAACATTTAGAATAACAATAATTTTTGATTCAAAAATTGTAGTAATAATATGAATTTATTTAACAAAAGTATCTATGTAACCATATGAGTTAAACATAACATCATTCTACAATATCTCTATATCATATTTATCATTGTTAGAATAATGTTTAATTATCAGAAGAGGTTTTGTGGAGATTTAGTATTTTCATAGTTGAAAGCGTGAGTCAACTGAAGCTAGACCACCATGGAAAACCTGGAAGCACTGGACGGCCGTTTCGTCGTATTGTGGGACTCCTCAGCAGTGCACACCCACGATCCCGCACTCGCGAGATTCGAACCCAGGACCTACCAGTCTCGAGCTAGAGCCCTTAATGTTTCACAGGATGTATCAGTTGAAATATCAACTGAATATTTTTCAAGGATTTTGTAATGGGATCCTTTCTATTTTTTCTTTAAAAAAATTGTAACCGTTGTTAATTTTAATAAATTTGTATAATTTAGCAAGAAAATACAGATAATTCGAATGATTTGACCATATAGTTACTTGTAACAATATCAATTGAATATGTGGTCAGGTCATTCAAAATACATTATTACTATTTGAATATTATCCTTGTTAGTGCCTTTATTTAATATTATATTTTTACTACGGTATAGAATTCTGAGTACGAAGTATTCCAACAAGTTTCCTTTTTTTACTTCTTGATAGATCCTTGTTATAAATATTGATTAGTCGCTAGTTAGATGTTAACAGTTCAGGAATCGATATCTGAATAAAGTGTATTCTTTTCAATGCATATTGCCACCAACCATGATATCTCTGATTGAGCTTTTTTGTAACTTGTAAAGTAAAATGTCCTAAACTTTTTTTCACAAACGAAACTAAATAGGTTATGAGACTAACAGGCATAATGATGTGTTAAAACAAATAAGAAAACAGATACGCTGTTGAAATATCCAAATGGTAGGAACAAGTAGTCCAGATATTCAAGCAAATGGTTAGCATTAACTTTATTTAAAGTTACGTAAACGATTTAAAAATTATTCACTCAGAAAATATCATAATTTCACTCAATAACACACATAACTCGTATAACTGAAACCGAATTCGTAATAATAATAATATTAATAGTTTTAAGAATGATATAATGACTGGGATTACCATTGCACTAAAGTTTGATTGAACAGGTATTCATAGAAAATATGAGCGTCGAAAAGAAAATTCATTAGTTGCTGTATGATTACATATGATTTACTTTCATTAAAATTTGGAAGTTATTCTTTTATTCAACATGAAAAATAAGCACAACCCCTTGACCTAGTATTATGATTTAAAATTCAACTGGATTCATTTTGTATTGGTTGTTTGTATATTCCCACTGATGTTTAGGACTGTAACTGATCAGCTTTTTGTCGACATATATGTACATCAACTCTGGGATGTAGGTATATCGAGCTGACGAGTCTCAAATAGGACAAAACTCGCTCTCCTGGACTCCACTGATAGCCATCATCCATCTTTGCTTACAACTCAACTAGATTATTTAAAATCAATTAATCATTTTTCAATTCCACATCTAAGTATTTCTTTCAACTAGTTGTATTATGACTATAGTATAGTGAATTGATTTAGTTTACTGTTTATTATCTAATAAATTCTTTTTTTGAGATGATTGGTTATGAGGAAATCTACTGTACTACGGTGCTATAAATTTGTCCGGTTTGATAAACCTTTGAGAACTCTACAGAGCTTAGGTTATTTTATACACCAATCTAATATTCGAACAAAAATATATCAATATAAACGGACAATCAAACAATTATCATCATAATTAGCTTATCATTGTATGTTTAAATTCTTATTTGGAGTAAAAGTCACTCAACTGTTAATCAGTATTAGAACTTCATAATCTCTTGCTTAAAATAATAGGAGGTGATTGTTTTATTGTTTGCAGTTAAACATACTATAACTTTTGAAACTTAACATGGCAACAATTCATTACTAAATAATGATTGAGGTATATGCGTACATGGAAACACTAACACAAATTAATACATTATCTATTAAATAGCCTATAAACGATACAACTCACTAATTTATGTGAATAAAATGAAGATATTCAAAATGTATATCAATGACTATTTCCATCTTAAGTCATTTGATAGTCGAAATTACTAATTTTTTTAATTCAACAAGGTGAAAAATAATGCCATCTATTCATAATTGAAGTCGTTATGAACTGCTTTTTTTGTTTTCTTCAAACTTTGCTACTATGAGTCTTTCTTCATTATAAGTTGATCATAGTGAAATAATATACTTGGTAAATATTTATCAGTTTTTTAAACTTAGAATCCTCATCCAATCACTGGATGTCCTAATTCTTGTTTCTCGTTCTTTTTAATCTATATGCTGTTCGTATGTAAAGAAGTCTCGATGCATAATTAATCGTCTGCACGCTCATTATCTAAGAACCTTTTACACAACCCATAAACTGATCACTTCTACAGAAGTAAATAGCGAATTGAAAGGTAACACTCTGTTTTTATCAAATACATAATTTTCATGATCAACATAACTTATAATAAACGCAATAACTTATTGTGTAACTTGACCATACCCTAATTATAAGACAAAATGTATAGCCGTAGTGTGACGATTAGGATATTTGAAATATGGTTAGATGGTAAGATGCTGTGTAGTTGCTGTAACGGTTGTGAATAACTATTTACTCTTTGATTTGTTTGCCGATTATCTGTCTTTTTTCTGTACAATGGTTGGGGTTCGGGTTAGCTTTAGTTCAATTTTTTTTAAGTTTTGTTCGACTACTTTGTTTTACATGGGATATGTCGTCACCAGCTGATCTTGAATTTTGTAATTCCAATCAGTTACGCAAAAAACAAATGACACTGTATATTATTCCGAATGTAGTATCGAAACCGCAGTGTGTTATCAACTTACATCATTCTGTTACATTGGTTGACAGTTAATATAATATGAATCTTGTGACAGTTTACAAGTGATTAATCACTAGGTGGTGATCAATGTCACGTGTGTCAGGTCCTTCCTAGTGAAGATCGAATTCTATCGACCAAGTTGAAATTTCGCCACTAGTCTAGGTGAATCGATATTGTGTGCACTATCTTGAAATAAGATGGTGGTTGGAGGTACACCTTGCCGACAAGTGCCAAGTAGCACGAAACCCAAGTTCAGGGTTTCCTGTTGACTATGTACGATCACCATCTCATCTGTGACAGTTTATATTTCCGAATTAACTCGTATTACAACTTTTCATAATATCTCTATCTATTTAAATGAAATAAAGTAAGCGTTTTAGTTTGCTGATTAACATTAAATATGTCTATTGGAAAAACAGAAATACACAAAATCCTAGCAAGGTCAACTTAGAAATGGGTCACGGAAGAACGAGATAGAAGACGGGGGTACATTGATTGCCGGAAATTTATTTATTCTGTTAACGTAACATCTACAATAGTCGAAGATTTATCATCACCTTTTATTGTAAAATGTGGGTATTATATGTATGTGTCGATGTGAATAGTATCATCGAATGACGATCACGAGCCTTTTAAAAAACGAATAATAAAAAATTTAAAAAACTGGTTACCTAACAAAGACGTTTTATACATCAAAGTTAGACGCTCACGTAAAAGATTCTTAAGTGCGATTAAAGTTTATTTAAATTGTAAATAACTGTAAGATATAGATTTTATAGGTTGTTTGCCACCACCTAAGCTGTAACAAGACTATCAGGCTTAATTCTTACTCGTCATATTAACAGCTCTACTAGTAGTAATCTATTTTGGGGTCATATATTTATGCAAGTTCAGTATAAATGCTTAGAACAATCTAAAAGCAAAACTCAATAAATGTTATAGTGTTTAAAACAATTTCGATATCTTTCACCTGGAATGGAAAACATATTTGGTCAAGAAATATGCCAAACTGAATATGCATTTAAATATACTTGTAGAAAAACGTACATTTGAAAACTACAAGTGAGTCTTTTGTTACGAGGTCAATGAACCTTAATATTTCCCTAAGTCCTCACAATTAAATAAAAATACGTTTACTTGTTTATTCGAAAGGATCATAAAAAAGCAAGTGTAAATCTCATGATCTAACTTAAATCATTGATTTTATTTCAATTAATATACTTACGAGCTTTTTTACTCAGTCTCTTGTTTCTATTTATCATCATCATTTTGATACTTATCTAGATTAGTCAGTCAAAATCAACGAAGAACCTAGCACAAATGCTAATAATTCCAAGTTTGCACCATACACTAATATAATGTGACTTAATTAACAAAATGAATGTGGATGCAGTCCAAATGTTGTGGCAACAATGAGAGTATGATAAGCGGGACATTGAGAATATGATTCAAGAATATCGAATAAAAAGGTTTGTATGGAGTAATACCGGAACTCAGAATCTAGAGGAAAATAAAAGTGAGTATATCTGTCACTGTGGCCGATTCTAAGCCACATCACCCAGGATCTCCAAATTGCTTAGCTGTTTTGACTTTTGTTTATTTAAATTACATTAGAAACTGATTTTTTTATATCTTGATACATTAAATGATAATGCATCTTTGCTTTAATATATATTCCTATCTATTAATAATGAACTAAATTACATAATTGTAATCCTATTAAATGGTATGGTTATTAAAAATGAAATATTGATGCAAAACCATTGCACAGAAACCATCATAACACACTAAATCCTAACAAATTTATATGGATTAAGAAGAGACCACTAAATTTGTACTTTTGAAATTAAATACAGTCATTTACGTTGCTTTTTTCACAACAGTATAATAAAAAATATAAAGTTAACTAATAATTATCAGAAGGGGGTTTTGTGGAGATTTTAGTAATTTTTTATAGTTGAAATCATGAGTTAATTGAAGCTAACTAGAAAAATAATTGAAGCTAGACCACCATCAAAAACCTGGAAGCACTGGATGGCCGTTTCTTCGTATTTTGGAACTCCTCAGCAGTGCGCATTTATCAACTTACTGAAGACATTGGTGAATGGTTGCTCAGTTTCGTGGATTGGTTGAAGTTAGACATCAACACCGATGGATGCCGGCTCTTTCAGTGGTCTGTCTGTTAGGTACTCTGGCGCGAGACTGGTAGGTCCTGGATTTGAATCTCGCGAGGCGGGATCGTGGATGCCCACTGCTGAGGCGTCCCACAATAGAACGAAACGGCCGTCCAGTGCTTCCAGGTTTTCCATGGTGGTCTAACTTCAATTGACTCATGATTTCAACTATATAAAATTAACTAATAATTCTTATCTAAAATAATTATTTATTTTTTCCGGTAAAATCATTTATTTATCATTCAAATGTGAATTAAAAAAGAACAAGTTAAACTATTTGTTTAACCTACAATTTTTTTAAAAAAAAAGAAAAGAAAATATCAAGTCTAATCGAGTTCAATATCATCTAACATTTGAAAATAATATAACTGATATTTATTTATCAAAATCTTGTTTGTTTGTTGTTGCTGTTGTTGTTGGTTGGTTGTTGTTCTTAATATTTAAACCATGTTAGTCAATTTTTCCGATTCTTTAAATTAACTTCATACTTGTTAAATTGGTTGTTTAACTAAGATATAAAAAAATAATCGTAAATGTTCAATATTTATCTTTGAATTTCACCTTCAAATCAAATGTTTAATCACAAAAAAGAAGGTAAGATTTTATTCATTCATTCAACAACTAACCTATAAAATATAATCACAACACATTTAAACAAATTCAATGATGATGATGATAATAGGTTATCATAATTAATTTTTTAAAAAAAACTATATTTATTTAATACTACTAATTTAAAATCAGTTTATGAAGTAGTATATGTAAGATAAGAGAAAATGTCAAGTTTATTGGTCATGTTTTCTTTAGTTCTATCCAAATAGACTTAAAGAAATCTATGTAACTTTAAAGATAGATATATGGAACAGAAATAAATCCCACTTATTTACTATATTACTTTAGCCTACATTATATATTTTTATTCTAACAAATACAGATTAAAACAAAATCATCATCATTTCTTTTTTTTTTTTCTTTCTTTATCAAAGTTCTTCAATGTTATTTATTTTCTTTAGTTCATTTGATTTATTTGCTTAAAGCAGATGGTATTGTTGACATAAGATTGAATTGAATAGAACTTCAATTAATACATAGACATTTTAAATATTTAGATCAAGGATAAACTAATGATGATAATCATAATAAAACTTATTTTTGAACCGTTTATAAATACTACATTGTTTCTTTTGTTTTGTTGTTGTTGTTTTTTTTTATTTCATTTCTATTCATGTAATATGGCTTCAAGTTATTTTCTTCTGTTGAACCTGATATAGTTTGTTAAATAATGTAAACAGTTTCATTTTTGATTAGAATGGGGGGTTGCGGAGATTGTAGTAATTTTTAATAGTTGAATTGATGAGTCGATGAATAACTTCGTAATATCATGGAAAGATTGAAGTTAGACATTAACATCGTTGGATGTCAGTTCAGTGGTCTAGATGTTATGCGTTCGCGCGCAAGACTGAAGATCCTGTGTACGTGTCCCGCGTAAGGGATCGTGGATGCGCACTGTTAAGAAGTGTCATATTAGGACGAAACGGCCTTAAACAGTGATTCCAAGTTTTCAATGATGGTATTACTTACTTACACAATTATACTACCAATGGAGCATAGGCCGCTGACCAGCTTTCTCCAACCCACTCTGTCCTGGGCCTTCCTTTCTAATTCTATCCAACTTTTGTTCATCCTTCTCATATCTGTCTCCATTTCTCGGCGTAATGTGTTCTCTGGTCTTCCTCTTTTCCTTTGGCCTTCAGGATTCCGTGTGAGAGCTTGTCTTGTGACTCAGTTGGGCGCTTTCCTCAATTAGTCCCTCAATGTGTGTCCTATCCACTTCCAGCAATTCTTCCTGATTTCGCCCTCCACTAGATGGAATCTGGTTTGTTCTCTCCCACAGTAGATTGTTGCTGGTAATGTCTGATCAATCGGATCCGAAGTATTTTGCGTAGACAACTGTTAATAAACACCTGTATCTTCTGGATGATGGATTTCGTAGTTCTCCACGTCTTCGCCCCATACAGTAGAACTGTTTCAACATTCGTATTGAAAGTTCTGATTTTGGTGTTGGTTGACAATTGTTTTGAGTTACAGATATTCTTCAGTTGTAAATGTGCTGCTCTTGCTTTGTCGATCCGCACCCTCACACCTGCATCAGATCCACCGTGTTCATCGATGATACTTCCCAGATATGTAAAGGTTTTCACATCCTCCAAAGCTTCTCCACCAAGTGTGATTCGATTGGTGAATGCTTTATAGTGCATCGAAGAGTCCTGCTTTTCCCTTTGTTTATATTGAGACCTTCAGTGATAGTCTACCTTACATAAACTCATAAACTCAATTATTAGAATTTTATTTTTCATATAATTTTATAATAATTAGTCACAAGACTGACTGGAATTTACCTATTCAGTAATGAATTTAAAAGCTAAAGCGACAACCTTATTTTAATTAAATAATTGCACTTATAAATTATCTTCGTTTTTTTTAATTTGAATAAAATAATAAAAAATGATTGCAGTACAATAATAAGAATTCATTAAATTCATCAATTCTCTTCAACTACTAACCATCTAGAAGCAATAATAGTAACTATATCTAGTAACAGAAGTGATCAGATTAGTACAAATTGTCATGAAATTGAGTTGACTCTATCTGAAGGATGTTCTTTCTAGGTAAGTTCAAAATGAGCATTTTGAACAAATCTTATCGAAAAATGTCTGAGTGAAATAGTCTTACAGTACAGTATTATCAATTGTTTACACTCTGCAGTAGAAATACATTCAATAAAGATAAATTCGTTATTACCATACGCAATGATAACATATACATAAATACTAAGGTGTCACGATAGAATCACTATACGTGTTTTGGTATTCAAAATAATACACGTTTGCGACAGAAGGTGTTTCGAACAGTCTGAGTACCATTACCCTCAGCTATTTTGTTCTCATCATTGTTACCGTTTGAAAAGTGGTTTAATTGTGGAACACTATATTGTATTCGACTGCTTGAAGAAAAACAGGTATAAAGACCCTGTATTAACGTCTACGAGAAGGATCATTCAGGGATCTACCACATAATAAGATACTTAATAGCCTTTAAGTTTTCAGTTAAAATAAATAGGCCTACATCAATAAGAAAACTCTCCAGATTATAAGCTCCACAATTATCACGTGTGTTAGGGACTTCAGTTACAAATTATATTAATGTATTAACCAGTGTATACTTACTTTACATGATACCATCAGAAAGTTCGTCATAAATAAAGTATAGTATAGTAGGGTTATCAGAATCCTTAAATGGTTAGATATTTATGTGGTAGTTAGTGTGAAAACTCCACCAAAAAAGTAAGTAGAGTAAATGAACAGATGAGGAAAATTTATTTTGAAAAAACGTGATAAGAACTACGAAAATAAATAATAAAACGGAGTGATCAAAGCAATGTTTAGATATAAGCAAAAATGGATGGTGGCTAGCAGTGGAATCCAGGATGCGCGTTTCGTCCTACTTGGGACTCGTCAGCCTCATGTGCCTGCTAGCCACCATCCATATATTATTATAATGCTTACAACTTAAAGCAATATCGAGGCAGTCCTAAACATCAATGAGAAGATCCAGGTAAACAGTACCAAGTTGATTTAAGGTTCAGAAATGTTGAAAAATGATGAGAAGTAATTAATATCTGACAGTATAAAATAAGATGTTACTCAACTAAATATTGAAAACTGTAGTTACTGGCAGAATGCAAGACTGACGAGCGCATCTCTTTTAACATAGAAGCTTGTTTTCATACCTTCAGATCACAAGGGTTATACGAAAACCCAATACATTCCTAGTTGTTCACTTACTGATTTATTTCTGGAAGATTCGAAGTTTTGACAATGTTTCCACTATTATGTTATTGACTCACTCTTATTGTCTTTGCTCCCATCCTAATTGTAATTACTTTGGGCCGTTCTCAATGTTCACACACCCAACTAGTGCTTGTTGTCTTCCAGTGGTGAAGATTTGATTACTAGATTTTGTGATCTAACTTGAACAGTAACGATCTTAATGATTTTAAATCATTTTTATTTCGATAACATGAGAGTTTTCCTTACTTTATATTCTCTTAACATACATTATGATCATCCACAATTGTCAAGTCTCATTTACCTATTTTTGTTACGAAATAATAAACCCTTAAGTCCAAATTATTAACAGATTCCTTGAAGCAAAGATATTCGAACGAATAATCTTCTTTTGAATTAATTCTCACTTAGTTTTACAACTATAAGTAAAAATAACTGAATAAAGGAAATATCCAATTTATCATCTTTTTTTTCAAAATTACAGGTTTAATATAACAATTCAAATATTTTTTCCATGGAAATAACAGATATGTTAACAGTCATTCGTTCTAGAAACAGATATAAAAGGATAAGGTTCTTAAAATAGCTGAATTATTTTGTATTTATGAATTCAACTATTGTTTTCGAACAAGTTTAATTAGTAAGCATCTTAATTATTTTGCGTCCTCGAGTCATCAACACCTTTTAGTTTTATTAAGGGGATTAATGGCTAAGACCGCAAACAGTTCCAGCTTGTGTTAATCGATTTAAACAAACCATTAAGTGTGTTTCAACCAGTCACTTTTAATAAATTATCTTTTTAAAGCGAGCCTATTCAGAATAGCCGGGCGACGATTATGCAGAAGCAAATAGTAGCTTTTATTAGAATTTCGAAGCTGTATAATGAGAAATTCCGACTGCAAACTTTTTTGCTACAATGATGGATTTTAGGCCAAAAAGTAATATTAAACACTGTCGTCAATAGGACACTTTCATTCTATTCATGTTCACTGCTGTTACCTTACCTATTGATGCAAACTATATGAATTAATTGATTTTTTTGACAGCCATGAACACTTTACTCGGTACTTACTATGCTGTTTAGGTATAGGGGTGATTATCAAATGTTTAAAACAAATTTTAGTTATACGACTAATTCTTTTACATTAACTTACATATAGTTGTTAGGACCATTCAGCTTAGAGTTTTATTTGACATACAGTTTCATACAACGTCTCCAGTAGCTCTTCTAAGGCTACTGCCGCTCCCAAGACCGGATAAAGGAAGAAGGTTGAGCACGTAGTCGGCAACTCTATCCCATAGAAAACAACCTTGATAAAAAACACTAACCAGAAAAAAAAATTTAAACCCCTATTGGTAGGTGAGGGATCTTCATTTGGGAGAGTAGTAGCGCCTCGATGCGGAAGCTGAAATTCTCTCGAAGTCATGAAGACGATGTTCTCTCTAACAACCAGAACAACAACTAACATTGGTAAATGGAATGTCTGGACAATGTACGAGACCCAGACAACCAAACACATAGCTGACGAAACGAGAAGATACAACCCTATGATTCTCAGAATAAGTGAAATTCATTGGGACGAAAAGATTACGTTTTGGAGAGGTGTTGTTGTACAGTTTTCATAGAGAAGAAGATATAACACACACACATGGAGTTATATTGATACTGTTCAAAGGATCACGAAACACAACCATAGGATGGGAATCCTTTGGATCCAGGAACATCAAATTATCTTTCAAAACAAGGGAGAGGATTGCAAAAAATATTATTTGGTGCTATGCACCCACTATAAATAGCAGTGGAGACGACAAAAACCAGTTTTATGAGAGTCTGCAACCTATCTGAACGAAGTGCTCGGGAAAGGGCTTGACCAACCTGATAGGAGACCCAAACTCTAAAGTGAGAATGGATAACATCGAATATGAAGATATAATGGGACAATATGGACTGACCTAGAGAAAGGGACGATAATGGTGAAAGATATATAAATTTACGTGCATTCGACAAAACGGTTAGAGTTGACACAATATTGTCCCACAAACACATGCACAAAGCTACATGGGTCTCACCAGACCACACTATAGAGAACCAGATCGATCATATTTGCATCGCCGAAAGATTCAGAAGGTCAATGGAAGGTAATGAAGACAAAGATAAGAGAGTTAAATCACCACCTGGCTAAGGCCATGATGCAAGTGAAGCTAAGAAAGCAACGGACAGCTGGAAAAACGGCATTACAAAGGTTTACTACGGCCTTTGTTCGAGATACTGACAAACTCAACGAATTGAAGATAGCTCTCATCAACAGGTTCCAAGCCTGAGAAGATCTATCCAAACAAGAAGAAACTACTAAACAGAGGTAAATAATCCTCGTTTCATGAATAGAAATCAGAAGCGTTTAGTTGCTGATGATGAATCATGTTTCGATAGTCGTCTTTCGGAGTTAAGAGGGGGGAATGGATATGTTTCATATTGGGTATACTGGGTGGTTTTTATATTAATGGGTTAATAGAACAGTTTAAGTAGAGAGAATATCTGCTGGTAAACAATAAAGAAATTTGTCGTCTCCGGGCAGTAGATAGTAGTTTATTACAGGTGCCCCCGGGGTGCTATTGAAAGTTCTTGGGGGTCAAAAAGCCAAGTATAACTTCAGGTTCACAGTTGTAAGCCCTGAAGCTTCTCTGTTTTCATAACTATGCTTGTGATTGATATTTGATTGTTTATCACGATGATTTTGATTTAAACAAGTGGTGATGACTTATTCCTTCTCAGTGTGCGAGAACACAAGTGGGGAAAGTAGGATGTATTTGAATACAAAATTACAGAACATCTTGGTAAAATCTGAGAACCATATAGTAAGTACTTAATTTGCGAACTGTCAATCGATTGTCTCAGACTTGACTGTTCCTTCATTTCCACAGCAATCATTCTGTGTTCTCGTTTTCTTTCCTTTGATTTTCTTAGTCTTCTGTTGCCAAACATATCACTTTCTATTGATGATACATACTAATTATGTTTGTCGACATCAGTAGCATACACCACAGTTCTTTTTACTGGGAGTAGTGAAGAAGAACCTTTAGGTATGAATTTAGTTTCAGTTTATATTTTTGACCCTGATATTTTGCTTTTATATTTGCATTGTGTTAGTATCATTGTGGATGGACAGAATACTGATGAACATTGATAAGTAGTGTTGACATTATTAACAATAAATTTTTCTTTGGTTATAAAATTCATCTGCCTTTGACACTTTCCGGTTTGGAGTGATCTCATGTTAACTGTAAATAAACCAAATCAAATCAATTTAACATTTGAGTCTAATGTTAGTGTGGTGTTTGAATGAATCAATGATTTCTTCGTATTGATGACTGTTTTGATTTTGAATCCCAAATACAATAAATCCTTTCGTGTTCACCTAATACTTCTTGATTAAATTGCGTTGTTTCTAGGATTACTAGTTTATACTATAGTTCAAATACTTTTAAATATCACAGTTAGTCTCATCGTTGTTTCAAGGCATTAAGAGTTTCATAAAGTAGCAGCTAAATTCAGTTTCGACGGAATTGAAATTACTAATTCAATGTATTTCCTCTTTTGGTTTAGACTATTTAAGTTTAAATATATTGTAAGACATTGGATAGTATTATTCATTAATAATTGTTACAAGATATAAATTGGTAAAACCGAATGAAATCACTGAAACAGGGGGAAATAGCAGTTAAGGCATAAGTCGTTCCTTAATTTAAACCATATTTAAGTTATCTTTCCAGTGTCTTGTTGTTTAAAAAAACATTTTCTGCTCTGTCCTGACACTAAATGTGTTGAAGTTATTCATTTTTTTCCAAAATAAATCAATTAAATGGTATGGTTTGCATGACATTTTTTCCGGATTTTCAGTATTCCGGATTGACTTGAAAGTTCATGTTTGTAACAACGGTACGTAAGGTAGGAAATAGATAATCAAATTTTCTGTTTCACTAAAAAAAATACTTTAACGAATTAGGACATGACCACAGACATAGAATAATAAACAGTGACATGTAACAAACATTATTTTAAATGACTCATCAGAAATCGGATAACAGCGATGTATAATAAACTGATTTCGTAAAGACCATTAATTACAGAAGTGCCAGCTATCTGTTCAATTAAAAAAAAATAATTCAAGAAGTTTGAATACCGTTCATTTTGATAAATCAGGGACTAAAATGTCAAACTGTAAGATCCACAGTGCCAAGGATGATTTTGTTCATAATGCTGCAGAAGTACTAGAAACTAATTTTTGTTATCCCTCAAAAAACATCAGGTTCCTCTAAGACTCATGTTGGCTTTTTCAAATATCTCTTTAGTTTATTGTTGTCTTACAACCACAGTAAATGCCGTTGCCATTTTAGTTCTTTCAAGAATAGTTTTTAATTGTATACTGTAAATATTGTTTTTTTGGCTTCGTAAATAATTTGTCCTCATGAATTTACAGTTTTGAATAATTAAACAATTTGATCGACTAGTTATTGAAAATTAACAAATCTTTCAATTGTTCCAATAATAATTAATTATGGAGTAAAATCCACCTCTTGATATAATATCATCTTACATCGTTACTTTTAGAATGAAGTGTAAATCCATCAAATCTCATAGGTGGCTTTATTTCATAATAGTTCGAAACCTGAGAAATTAGAATTTTCGATGAACAGCTGAAGAAATTTTATGTTTTATGGGTAAATAAACTAGAACTGGACTAACTTCAAAAGAATTTTAGTCAAAATTTGAATTATTCATTGTATATGATGATATTTATTGTATTATTTAGTTATAAAGACTACAGAATTCATTTATTTGTACTAACTTTCAGGAAAAGTTATTACACTAGGTTTTGTTGAGAAGCTTTACCAGGGCTTCAAACAAAAAATATACAGATTGGAAATTTGAATAAACTTAATGAAAATTCCAATTTTGACGTTTGGTAAAAAAAGAACGAATCGAGTAAAGAAACTTCTTTTCAATTACTCGATATTATTTTATAATCAATGTATCATTACGTATTGACTACGTTACGTAAGTACTCGATGAGCATTATTTCACCGTTGTAAATCATATATATTGTTGGATCCATTTTGCAAGTGAAAATCCCTCCATGCATACACTTGTGATTTCTTCCTTACGTTTTCTTTATTTGTATATGCTGTTAACATTTATTATGCTAATTAAGACTGTAACGTTCAATTTTCTTGGTTTTACTATCGTTTTTATTGAGTCTCCATGTTCTTTACTGAGCTGTATATAGTTTGTTTTAATTGCTATTATTCTGGCATCTGCCATATTGGCTGCTCGCTTTTTGATTGTGCGGTTTGAACTTGACTGGGATCGTGCATTTTTGGTTGTATTTGGAGCACTTTCCCAGAAATTGAAACACTTTGTGTTATAAAATAGCCGCTCAAACGAAATCTCACTTGAACTATCCAGAAAGGATAGAATAACGTTCGGTGCTTTTGGTAATTTTCATATATTTCTTATCACCTTGCTATTTATTGTAATTTAGATTGAATATTTTGTATCAATTGTTGGTTGAATAACCGGGTGATAATATTCGTTTAGGTAAATTTGTACATTTGTATATATAACGAATTACAGAACCGTGTTAGGTAAATTTGTACATTTGTATATATAACGAATTACAGAACCGTGTCAAATATATACCTTGTTTTGATTTGAACTGAGACACGAGTGTCTAAAGCTATCTAACGGTTATTCGACCACATCCAGACCTATTGGAATTTAGGTTTGGATCTACAGTCCTGAACAAATATTGGTCGGTTTGCAGCTTGGTCCTCGCTCACAGTTCTGAAACAAATTTGGTCGATAATTCGAGATGCCTAACAATCGTGCAAAGAAGTCAATCCCTAAGCTGATCGGAGAGGGTGAAGACAAGGTTAACGACAAATCCCTTAGTACAAAGCAAGTTTTTTCTGATGTCTTTACGCCTCATGGTTCTAATGTATTTAAAGAGAGCTATAGTGATAGTGATAGTGACGTAATGTTAGATAAGGTAGCGGATCTTAGTTTAGATAAAGGGGAAAGACTTAGGCATGCAGTCTCGGGCACAACACCTAAGGTTCCTATAGTTGGGTTAGAGCTACCGAAAGTTGAATTGTGTTATTTTGATGGAAAGCCGAAGGAATATTGGAAGTTTATAAAACAATACGATACCTACGTTGCGGCAAGAGTATCTGATGATAGTCAACGTTTGCTGTATTTGCTCCATTATTGCAAGGGTAAGGCTAAAGCAGCCATCGAAGGATGTGTAATGATGGAGGCCACGTCTGGGTATAAAAGAGCTAGAGATATTTTGAAACGATTATTCGGTCAAGCTCATGTTATAGCAAGAGAGACTTTGGAGGATTTATTCAATGATGTAAGGCGTGGTTGTCATGACGCCGAGCAACTCTCAAGTTTAGCAATAAAGATGGAAAATTGTAGTATGATTCTAGAGCAAATGAATTACACTGCCGACTTGAATTCGCTGGTTACGTTAGAGAGAGTAGTAAGATTTCTGCCCCAACCTATGCAAAGACAATGGGCCGAAGTGGTAGATAGTTTGACAGAAGAGGACAGGGAGCCGACGTTCGCCGAACTCACTCAGTTCGTAGCAGCTAAAGCGAGAGTAGCTGCGAGTAGGTTTGGACAATTGGCTGAGCGTCCAAGAGGCGGAGTTACTACTAAATCATGTTATCATTCCGTAGTGAGACCGAAGAATACACCGATCGCAAGTGCTAAGTGCAGTATGTGCTCAGGCGATCACGCTGTTTACGAGTGTAGTCAGTTCTTAGCTCTCACGACAGAAGAACGTCTGTCGCACGTCAAAGGTAAGAGTATCTGTTTCGTATGTCTTAAACAAGGGCATAAAGCTATTGAATGCAAGGTGACGAGACGTTGCGCCATTGACGGATGTTCTGGGAGACATCACTCTCTGTTGCATAAGGGTTCGGCAAAGAGTAAATCAGAGGATAGACTGGCTACGGTGAACCATTGTGGACATGATAGGCCAGTGGACGGTCACGTGTGTCTGGGAATGATTCCCGTGAGGTTGAGATCGGGAAACGCTGAGGTTGTGGGGTATGCCCTTTTGGATAATGGCTCTGACGTAACCTTGATCAGGTCAGGATGTTTGAAGTTGTTGGGGCTAAACGAGGAACAGTCGTCGGTGGTTGTACAAACCGTGAGCGGCAATAAGGCAACACGAGTGATAAAGACACCTTTTGAGGTGTATTCCTTAGATCAAACTGAGCACGTTAAAATTCAAGGAGCCCTGGTAGTGTCGCAAATACCTGGGCATAAGCCGACGAAAACAATCATGAGCAGCCTAGTGAAGTGGCCGCATTTGAGCGATGTACCTTTAGAAGTTATAGATTCTGGCAAGTTGTGTTACTGATTGGTTGTGATGTCCCAGAAGCCCACTGGGTACTCGATCAACGGTTAGGTGGAAGAAAAAATCCATATGCTGTAAAAACGTTGCTCGGGTGGACCGTGTTTGGACCTACATCATTTTCGGGATTGAAGAAAAAAGTTAGTAATTGTATGAGTAAGCTGCAGACGTTAGAAGATCAATTCCGTAAGCTTTATGACGTAGAATTCGCTGATGTATATTCAAGCGATAAATCGCCGTCAGTAGAGGATCGAGCAACAATTGAAATAGTGGAAAGGGGTACCTTCTACGATGGTGGTCGCTTCGTAGTTCCAATACCATGGAAAATGTATCCAAACAAAAAAACGGGAAATTATGAGGTAGCGGCCAGTAGATTACTTAGTTTGAAGCGTAGGTTGTTGAAGGATAGCAACCTATACACTAAATATGCTAGAAGTATTGAAAGTAATCTTGCTAAAGGATACGCACGAAGGGTCCCTGAAATCCAGTTAAGGTCAGATTATCTCCCTCGCTGGTATCTGCCTCATCACGCGGTAATAAATCCCAAAAAGCCAGAGAAACTGAGGGTGGTACTGGACTGTGCTGCTAAATTCTCTGGGGTTTCACTGAATGATATGATTTATCAAGGTCCTGACACTACCGCAGAGTTAGTTTGTATATTATTGCGATTCCGCAAGGAGGCAATTGCCATTTGTGCCGACGTTGAAGAAATGTTCATGCAAGTAAAGGTCCCTCAATCCGATCAAGGAGCCTTACGATTCCTATGGTGGCAAGAGACAGACATGTCGAAAGAACCATCGGAGTTTCAAATGACCGTTCATCCATTCGGAGCAACGTCTTCGCCATTCTGTGTAAACTTTGCCTTGATCAAGACCGCTCAAACATTCTCCGATGGATTTGATAGCTACATAGTAGAGGCGGTTAAGAACAATTTCTATGTGGATGACTGCCTAGTATCTTTTTCCACTAGTAATCAAGCAAAAAACTTTGTCAAGCAAGTAAGTGAATTACTGTGTAAAGGCGGTTTTACATTAAAGAAGTGGATAACAAACTCGGAAAAAGTTAGGTCCGTTTTGCCTGGGGTATGCAAGGAAGGGCCTGTGATGGAAATGTCTAGAGATTGTGATGTCATTCATCGTACCTTGGGGGTACAATGGGATTGTGAAAGAGATGTTTTCCAGTTTCACTTTGACGCTCCAGAAAGACCGTTGACTAGGAGAGGTATTCTATCTGTGGCATCTTCTTTATTTGACCCTTTGGGTCTAATTTCTCCAGTCTGTCTGACGGTCAAACTTCTGCTACAAGAGTTATGTAAGTCCCAAATAGGCTGGGATCAGCCGATCAATGAGCCTTATACGTCGATTTGGCTAAACTGGGTGAACTTTATGCGACAGATAAGTCACGTTAAAATATCTCGAGGGATCAAGAATAAATTAGATGAACCTAATGCACGGGTGGAATTGCATTTGTTTAGTGATGCCTCCGAGATTGGTTATGGAGCAGTAGCTTATGCACGAGTCAGTTATTTGAACGAACCGCCGTATTGTATTTTGTTGTACAGCAAGTCCAGGGTCGCACCTATAAAACCAGTCACTGTTCCGAGGCTTGAGATGGCAGCAGCAGTTTTAAGCGTAAGGCTAAGTGAAGTGCTACAAAGAAGCTTACCCAATTTTTTCTGCGAAGTAAATTTTCATACTGATTCTATGATAGTGTTGTATTATATTAGAAATACAGGAAACCGATATAGTACCTATATTGCTAATCGTCTTGCTATCTTACATCAGCACACTAAGGTTGAGCAATGGACTTACGTCAAATCGTCGGAGAACCCAGCGGATTGGACTTCGAGAGGTATACAAAAATTGGCCGACCTTGAGTCGTGGATTAAGTGCCCTACTTTACTGCAAGCCGAGTTCGGTAAAACTATTACCGATTGTCCACAAACTATTCCGGACAGTATTGAGTTCAGAAAGACTGCTGTGGTTAATTTGAGTAAGCTGAATTATGACAAGTTCCCTATTATTTCTTATTACTCAGACTGGTTAAGATAAGTCAGGGCAGTAGCTTGGCTACGAAGGTTTATAGAATATTGGATGATACTTCATTCATCAAGTCTTGAAAGATCCGTTCATTTGGGATGCCTGAAGGTCGAAGAGCTTGAAAGTGCCAAGCGTAAGGTCTTAATGATAGTCCAGAAAGAGGTATATGGGAGATTACTCAGTGAATTTAAGAACAACAGTAATGTGAATAGTCAAAATGATCTGAAGCGTTTATCGCCTGTAATGCGCGACGGTTTACTATGTGTTGGAGGTCGTCTAAACTACTCCGATTACCCTGATGACTTCAAGCATCCAGTAATATTACCTAGTCGTCATTTAGTGACAGAAATGATAGTCAGAAATTATCATAAAGAAGAAGGACACTCAGGAACTTCTCAAGTACTTGCCGCAATCCGAAAATACTATTGGATAGTAAAAGGGACCAGCACAGTCAGGAAAGTGATAGATAAGTGCGTAATTTGTCGACGGTATACGACGAACTCAGGACAGCAATTGATGGCACCGCTTCCCGCATGTAGAGTGAAACCAGGCTGGCATAGTTTCTCAATTGTAGGGGTGGATTACTTCGGACCCATTTTAGTTAAAAGGGGAAGGTCACTAGAAAAGAGGTATGGGTGCATATTTACTTGTTTGCAAACACGTGCAGTGCATATTGAAATGGCTTATAGTTTGAATACCGATTCATTTGTGATGGCCCTGTTACGTTTTATTGGAAGAAGAGGGAAGCCCTCAGAGATATATAGTGATGACGGGTCGAACTTCGTGGGTGCAATATCTGAGCTAAGGAAATATGTCCGGCAGTGGGACCAACAAAGGATAAGTAATGAATTGTCAGCGAAGCAGATTCAGTGGCATTTTAACCCTCCGTCATCCAGCCACAGAGGGGGTGTGTGGGAAAGAATGATAAGATCCGTACGTAGACTATTATTATTGATTACCAGAGAACAAACGTTGAATGATGAAACTTTAGGCACCTATTTGGTTGAAATTGAAAGGATATTGAACGATCGACCATTAACCGCGATTGTACAGGATGCTAACGACAAGCTAGCATTAACACCTAACAGTTTGCTTTTGTTGAGGGAATGCGACAGTATAGTTGACGAAAGTAGTATCAGAGTTAATTATGATAAACGCTGGAAACAGGTGAATCATCTAGCTAATGTGCTTTGGTAAAGGTGGCTGCGTGAGTACTTACCATCCTTACAAACTCGTCAAAAATGGTTGGTTGAGCGTCGCAATTTCCAGCCAGGTGATGTAGTAATCGTGGTTTCAGATATTTCCACCCGCGGTAAGTGGCCTCTAGGGGTAATTGAGAGTTGTGAAACAGACAAGGATGGAAAAGTTAGGACGGTGTCAGTACGTACTAATAACGGGTCTATTAGATGGGATATACGTAAGGTATGTCTTCCTAGAAGGGTTCAATTAGTTAATTGTCAAACAATGTAGACAGAACGAGTGGGCGTACTGTTGTAAGTCCTACCCGTTCTTTTAGTGAGGAAAGCGATTAGGTGAACCATGGCGAAAAAGACATCAGAATAGCTTGTGCAGTATGGAGGGATTTTGGGGGCCGGTGTTGGATCCATTTTGCAAGTGAAAATCCCTCCATGCATACACTTGTGATTTCTTCCTTACGTTTTCTTTATTTGTATATGCTGTTAACATTTATTATGCTAATTAAGACTGTAACGTTCAATTTTCTTGGTTTTACTATCGTTTTTATTGAGTCTCCATGTTCTTTACTGAGCTGTATATAGTTTGTTTTAATTGCTATTATTCTGGCATCTGCCATATTGGCTGCTCGCTTTTTGATTGTGCGGTTTGAACTTGACTGGGATCGTGCATTTTTGGTTGTATTTGGAGCACTTTCCCAGAAATTGAAACACTTTGTGTTATAAAATAGCCGCTCAAACGAAATCTCACTTGAACTATCCAGAAAGGATAGAATAACGTTCGGTGCTTTTGGTAATTTTCATATATTTCTTATCACCTTGCTATTTATTGTAATTTAGATTGAATATTTTGTATCAATTGTTGGTTGAATAACCGGGTGATAATATTCGTTTAGGTAAATTTGTACATTTGTATATATAACGAATTACAGAACCGTGTCAAATATATACCTTGTTTTGATTTGAACTGAGACACGAGTGTCTAAAGCTATCTAACGGTTATTCGGCCACATCCAGACCTATTGGAATTTAGGTTTGGATTTTACATATATATATACGTGTAGAGCCAAGATGAAAAACTTATTCAAAAGAAATTTCTTCGTTCGATTCCTTCTTTAAAATAAATTGTTTAAAAATCCTTATATTAAAATACTAAGCAGTTGGAATGAATTCAGTAATTTATATTCGATGTAACTGTGTCAAATTCATATTGCACGCCATCATTCTTCAAAACCATAAATTATGAGGCTGATGTTACAAGTAAATAAGCTTTCGGAAGTCCGAAGTAACCGATACGAAATGATGCACAGTATAAAGTTGTTACTTACGTACAACTGTTGTCACTCGTTGAGAAGCATGGACCGCCCACCAGCATTCTCCATCCAACTTTGTCCTTGGTAATCCCTTTCAGCTGCTTCCAGTTGCTATTCATCCTTTCGATGTCTGCTTCCAATTCTCGATGCAGTGTGTTCTTTGGTCTTCCTCGTTCCGTTTCCCTTCAGCATTCCAACTTAGGGGTTACCTCGTCATGCAGCTTAGTGATTTCCGCAATGTATGCCTTATCCAACTTCATCATCTTTTGCTAATTTCCTCTTCAGATATAAGGTGGTTCGTTCTCTGTCATATTAGTTTTTTGATGATGGTATGCGACCAACGGACAATGAGTATCTTATGTAGACGATTGTCTAAAAATACTTGTACCATTTTGATGATTGTTGTGGTAGTTCTCCAAGTTTCAGTTCCATAAAACAGAACTGTCTTGATATTCGTATTGAAGATTCTGACTGTGATATTGGTTGGCAGTCGTTTTGAGTTCCATGTGTTCTTCAACTGTTTGAATGCTCTCCTACTTGCCAGTCCTAGCCTTTACGTTAGCACCAGATATTCATTGTTCATTTATGATGCTACCCCAATAAGTGAAACTTTCCACCTCTTCCGGAACGTCTCCATCAAGTATTATGGAGTTTGTGCTCTCGTTGATGTATTTGAGGGTGTTTCTTCTTTACAATGTGTATGTTGAGGCCTACTGATGCAGAAACGGCCATACTTTTCGTTTTGACCTGAATTTGTTGATAGAAAAGCCAGTTCATCTGTGATTTCTAAATAATTTCACAAGATCCCCAGATAAACGCACGTGAATCAAGCTTTCGAAGTGACAAATAAAGAGCGAACTTGTGGCACTTCTCGAGTGGACTCAAACCGGAAATCTTTTTGAGACGCATGCTAGTATATCTATAGGTTGATAATCAATTATAATCCTTATATAGCTGTTTAAGAACTACAGAGGACAATGTAGAAGGGATAAAAATAATTAAACAGGTATGAGATTACAGCTGGACACTAATTTCACTGTCAGATGCAGTCACTACTATGTCAATAAACTTGGGGGATTAACTAGGAACAGAAGCAGATTAAAAATTCACAATGTACAATAGGCACTTGGCAAGAAACAGAAAGCTCTGTGGTGAGTTATCAACTTTTCAAAACAACAAGATTTTCCAACAATTAGGAAACCAGATGTTCGTGGAAGTAATTAAACCCACAAAATAAATAGTTCCTCAAGTCTTCGACACTGGTACTGATCTCACTAGTTTTACTGGATACATCTAGCTGAAGAAGCCTGGTCACCCATCCATGCCAGATAACTAGTGGGTACGCAGTGCTTCACATCCCTTGCAGCTACTAGCTGGCTTAGATCAAACGCTTCATGACATATCAAAAGCTTTCCAAGAATGTCTTCAGATGTCTTTATATCTGACTTCTAACCTGAATGGCCTGATGTTCTTCGATGATGATGTGACGTGTAAAGGCGTTGCAAAGCTCCGAGTATCTGTGGCGCTTTTAAACTCACTGATAAGTGAGATGGTCTGTATGACTTCTTAGGAGTTCTTGCCTAGGTCTCTATCTGAAGACATTGGTGCCACACTGCTACTAGAAAAGCTCGCCGAGCGAAAGTTCCTGATATCTCGTCCATAACCATCTGAACCCAAAAATGAAAAGAAGGGCTTAAACTGGAACAGTGACTCACTGCTTTTTCTGCAGTGATCTCGTTCATAAGTCGACTATCTGGACACTCATACTGAGCAAGTGGTATTGACTTTGTCGGAGAAAGCTTGCAAGAAAAATGATTTCTTTGCCGAAAAACAAATTCCAATGATTTCCCACCAACTCTCGTAGTCTAATACATAAATTCTATGAACTAGGAGTATTATTGAACAAATTAAGGCCACTCATTGTAACTGTGACGGAAACTTGGTTAGCCCATGACTTCGACACTACATCTGAATTATCCGGACACCGCTGCTTAAGAAGTGATAAACATAGATGCAGGAAAGGAGGTGGAGTGCTTTTATACATAGCCAATAATATAAATGTCCGCTCCTCCGTTTGCGAGTCCCATGATAATGGAACTTGTGAAGTCAATATCGAATGATGTACATTTGTACTCAATGTTATCTATCGCAACCTAATCTGACTAGCTGATGACTTCATTTTAGAACACATTCAGCTATGGAGTGCAAATAACAGATGCTTGATATTAGGAGACCTGAATACACCTGACATTAATTGGACTGAGATGACCACGGAGGGATCGATAAAATCTTTTGATAGTAGGGTCCTGGTAACAGTAATGGGGCATGCATTAGTACAGCATGTATCCAAACCCACACATTTTGGTGTAAATCAAGATTCTTCTCTGTTGGACTTGGTAATCATTCATGCAACTGAGGAAATCGCCTACCTAAATATTCTTCCATCGTTAGTGAATAGCGATCACGCTGTTTTGTCATTCACCTTTAGAACTAGTGGCATGGTATATGATCAGGTTAAGCCTCGCCCAAATGTATGGAGAACTAACATATCAGCCGTTCAGAAGTGCGCTGTTAGGACAGATTGGTTGGTAGGTACTAGCTCGTCAGTTGAAGAAGCATGGTCTGTATTTAAAGGCAAGTTCAGTTCAGTAAGTCCTTGTTCATACTTTACCTGGTACCACTTAGACCAAATAATAGTCCACCATGGATAACTAAACAAGTCAAGATTCTTCTTAGACGTAAGAAAAAGCACTGGAATATGTCCATCTCTACTGGCTCATAACAGTACAGATCCAGTTATTGTAAGACTAGGAGTACTTGTAAGCGTTAACTAGTAAGACTAGACGGTCATATGAAAAACAATTGGTTAGGGACTGTAATTATAATCCGAAATGGTTATTCTTGAATATGAAAAGGCGAACTCAGAGAAGTGATGGAATCGCATCACTTTTGGTACAAGAAAGTCGATTAATATTGGCAAGAAATGATACCGAAAAGCTGAAGCTTTATTGAAATATTACAGTGAAGTATTTTCTATCAGTAATGAGGAACGACCAACTGTTCATTGTGATTGTGGCGCCTTTTCGATGGACCCTGCAGTTATTGAGAAAGATAATGTCTTAATACTACTTCAGCATCTCAAACCTGACAAGTCCGACGCTCCTGATGATATTCATCCTTGGATTACGAAAGCCCTATCAGGTGTAATTGCTGAACCTATAGCGATACTGTTTGACATGTCCCTGTGGCAGTCCAGATTGCCCAAAGACTGAGAAGACGTGATAATTAGTCATGTGTATAAGGCTGAGAGTAGAGGTTTAGTTAGTAACTATCGACCCGTTAGCTTAACTAGTGCAGTTGTAAAACTGATGGAAAAATTGTTTGGATGGCTGTTATAAACTATGTGGAAGGACATAATTTTTTGTCCACGAAATAACATGGTTTTCGGAAAGGTCTATGATGTTTGTCAAATCTTCTCATTGCAAGAGAAGATTGGGCTGAAGCAAAAGATCAAATATTCCTGTAGATGTGATTTTCATAGATCTAAGATTGGGTAAGTGGCTTTCTACATGATAGGAGACAAAGTTAAGTGTAAATGGAGCTTTCTCATCGTGGGAATCTGTAAAAAGTGGAGTTCCCCAGGGCACAATCCTCCGTCCTCTTCTCTTTTTACTTTATGTAAACGAATCACCAGCTTTAACCAAGTCATTTGTTTTACTCTTCGCCGATGACACAAAGGTTTGGTGACCCATATACAGTATGATCTCACCCACTGGTGGCATGAATGGACGGGTGGTCACTAGAAGTGAATCCTAACAAGAGTGTGGTGATGCAATTAAATATACATGATGATTCGTATTACTACACAATGTGTGGATCCATGTTACCCACAGTAAGAAACTATAGAGATCTAGGAGTCATACTAAGCAATGGTCTTAAAACTACCAGTCACTGTAAGGCTGCTGCTGCAAAAAGCTGTAGGATATAATGGTCTATTCGTAGATCTTTCCAATATTTGAATGAGATGTTTAGATTATTATACCTGACTTTCGTGCGACCATACTTGAAATATGGGATTCAAGCAGCGAGTCCTTGTTTCAAATATCAGGCGGATGTGCTGGATTGAGTCCAACGCCGAGGGACTTAATTGGCAAAAGATCTATCTGGCCTATCTTATGAAGACAGACTGAGACACCTCAACTTATTTCCCTTATCTTACCATAGAATACGGGGTGATCTAATACTCGCTTATCGTATTCTGAACGATGACCTTGGTATTAATATGTTTTATCTTTTCCTTTCCGTCTAGGGATGATCATTTGAGAGGACATTCGAAGAAAGTTCATAAACCGAGATCAAATCGTCTACGTCCGGAGTTTCGTTTCTCGCACAGAGTAGTGAACTACTGGAATTCTCTACAACAATACGTAATATCAACACCTTCTGTTGATATATTCAAAAAGAGATTGGACCTCCACAGTGTAACAGACTGCAAGGATTAACATACGCCAATAGACCTCCTATCCTTATTACCGAAGACTAAAAACGTAATATCAGTACCTATTGACACATTCAAGGTACTACATATTGCAAGTAATAGTATAAGTCGATTGATCTCCTATCCTTAATCCTGAAGACTGATAAACATAATCAAAGGATCAAGTCCCGGTCTCTGAGACTGGATGAAGGTTGTCGCAATCTTCAAATGTCAAGGTCGGTCCCTGAAAAATGATTGGTTGTTTAGTCGTTTTACCTTCTTTTAGTAAGTCCCTAGTCTTCAAACGTGAAAAGTTGAGTAATTAGGTGAACTAACATTCAGGTGGACTATAACATAGTAGAAACTTCCTCATGGAAGCCTCGAGAAGCTTTCGCACAACCAGTAACTATCAGAACACTGGCCTCGACTCTACTTCAGTGTTTCACCTGTTTTATATTATTTATTCTCAAGTTTCATGTGCGTTGGAACTTCTGGCGAACTGCCAGAGATGATCCACATGATCGATGTGCATGAGAGTATTGTTGGTTAACTTACGTCTAAGACTACACAAATAATTATTTCATGCAAGTCAACGTAAATTCCAAGTCTGTTGAAAGTTTGTTCATCCTGCTGTACATCTTATTACGTTTTTCCGTCAATTAAGTTAAATATAAAAACAATTTTGGCAATTGTCAAGCGGAAATGTTATTACACCTGAAATCACTTCACATTCATCTTCGTAATATATCGAATGGAAATTGTCTTTCCAGACCTCCATATCTCTAGCCGTCTGAAACCTAGCAGGATTTGCACACGCTAACAAGTTTGTGACCCCAATCTATCTATCCCATTTATGTCCATAAGCTCTTTACTCGAATCACTTCACAAAGTCCATATAAGGAGCACAAAAGCTGATTGTAAAAATTCTTTGCAGGTTAGTAAAAAAGTACCTTCTGTGATAACTACTAGTGGTCCATTTGAGTTACTGGCAACAAGAAACCGTAGGTCAGTATATAAATCTTGGGATAATTATAGCACTCTAGTTAGTATTCTTTAAATATTTTTAGAAGGTTGAGTAGGTTGGTTCAGTGTATATGTCCTATTAATTAAACATCTATGTTATTCACATGGACTTCCTGATTGGTTATCATCAATCTACTTATGAGATTGGAGGTCTTATAGATACTTTGACTCCCCAAACTCTAATATTCCGGGTTTCGTTCAGATCAGGGGTATAATAGTTGTTTCACCTCCTGGCCAACTTTGAGATTATACCACTCGTATTGTGGGCTAAAAATGGTTGTTTAGCCTTCAATCCGTAAGACATGACCATGTTATGAGACTTTTTGTAGAACAGGATTTATCTTAGCTCACTAGCTTGGAAATTGTTCACAAAACACTTCAGATACAGTAAAGGCATACTCGATCAATGGTTCGAAATGGGAAGTGCAGCTTAGAATCTCCCACAATAACACAGATGTGTTAACATTTTAAGTTGTAACATACAATTGTTTAAATATCGACACTTGTCACTAGTTTGCGTGTTACACAGTCATTCAAATCCAATCGTTCGTCAATGAACCTTTTATCAAGTCATTATGACAGCTTATTGACAAGGTGCAAATCAGTAAGTAGACAGAACCAGCGAAGCGCCCCAATAAGTACGGAGCTAACATGAAAATTACTCACAAAAACATCGTGTGTGACCGACCTCAAGTATTTGACCCTTGGGCTCTGAGGTCACGCTCTCATGTCACTAGGACCACTTCTAATCCAATTTTCTTTTCAAGTACCTCTAGAAGAACCCTTCCACGGTGTGGGCAACCGGGAAGTGATAACCACCCTTATACGTCTAACAGCATTCAAAATCACTGTATTCATAATCGATCTCCTTCTTCAATTCCTATTCTTCCTCCTACCTCGACTTTCAACACTAAACTTCCTCTTTCAGCTTCCTCCTCAAGTGTCACCATGGCCAACGATTCTAGTGTGCAAAACTTTCCCAGGTCTACTAAAACCTCGCTCCAAACTACACATTGGAGCCTTCAACGTACGCACCCTATGTCAAATCGGCCAGCAGGCCCCCTAGACTAAAACCCTAGAATCTCGTACTATTGATGTATGTTGTTTCTCCAAACATGCATACAGGATCCTAGTGTGGTCATTCACTTCACCCCACCACGCCAAAACGGAGAGCCGATGAGATACACCCTCCGTGTATCTGGCGACCCGATGGCTAGTTCTCGTGGATTTGCAGGTGTAGGCGTAGCACTTAGTACGAGAACAGAACAAGCATTATCTGAGTGGGCCCCTGTTAACAGTCGTCTATGTGCTGTTCGACTAAATGGCTCTGTAAGAACTCGAAAAGATGGGGATACAATATATATGAAGGGGTCAAAATCATCCTGTGATAACCATAGAGGGATTAGTTTGACTAATATATCATCTAAAATACTAGTCTCAATAACTATCGGACGCCTAACTAAGACTCGTGAACTCCAAACACGAGAAAATCAGAGTGGCTTCAGACCTGGCTGTATCTACATCGACCACATATTCACTATTCGTCAGGTTTTAGAACACAGACATGTTTGTCGGCGTCCAACAATGATAGTTTTTCTTGACTTGAAAGCAGCATTTGACTCTGTGGACCGAGAGGCGCTGTTGCAGTGTCTGTCGTTGAAAGGTGTACCTCAGAATTGCATAAACCTTGTGAAGGCTCTTTGCTTGAGCACTACCAGTTGGGTGAGAGCTTATGGCGAACTGTCATCTGATTTTACAACCTCAAGTGTTGTCCGGCAAGGCTGTCCACTATCCCTATTTTTGTTTAGCTCCATTACAGACCTACTGCTGGAAATAACACTCTCGTCGACTGAATTTTCAAGAATTGATCTACCAGGAGGTCCACTTATAGACCTAGAATATGCAGATGACATAGTCCTGTTTGGTGAAGACGCTGGTCAAATGCAGAGTCTTCTGTTAGCACTGAGTAACAATGCCAGGATATTTAGAATGCGTTTCTTCCCCCACTCTAAATGTAAATTGTTACTCCAGGACTGACCTGAGTCAACACAATGGCGCAGGTGTGTACACTCATTATCTTCCCTTAAACCTTGAGATTAAAATTGCTCCATATATTTCTTTCTTCCTGTACTATATACTTATATACAACCTTTTTTTATATATTACTACTGTTGAAGTAACTACTTTTATGAATTTAGTGATCATCTTGTTGTGCTAATGAGGTTATGGCAACTTTGACCGATGCATATATGTGCCTGGTCCTACGTCTTAGCTGACCGACTCACATCGTCACATCCCAGGCCAACAATCTTAGTGTTTCTTGACATTAGAAAGGCCTTCGATTCGTTGGAAAAGACTGTTTTTTGGGACTGTATATTGAAAAAATGTGTGTGTGAGAAGTTTATTAACATCTTGAAAGCCCTATATACTAACACCTCAGATAGAGTGGGCTCATACAACCACCTCTCTCCACTGTTCCGTTCAAGTAGTGGTATTAGGCAGGTTTGCTCAATCTCACTATTCCTCTTCAAATTTCACATCATGACGTTCTGGAAACAGCTCTGATGGATGTAGGTGACGGTGTAAAGATCTGCTGCCTGGAGAGGGACTTTTCAACCTTCAGTATGCGGATGACATTGTCTTACCGTCCGATGACACCCAAGTCGTACAATCCTTACTTAATCATTTGGCAGTTAGTGTCTGTAGGTATGGCTTATGCTTTTCACCTTCCAAGTGCAAAGTACTTTTACAATACTGGAAGAACCCTGAACCTGGACTCTTTCGATAGTGAACAGATAGAAGTAGTTGAGAAGTTCGTGTATCTGGGTAGCTGCATAAGTGCTGATGGTGGCGTGTGTGATGAGGTCAATTCACGTATACTGAAAGCCAGAGCGGCTTATGGCGATGTGAGCCATCTTTGGCGCCTTCGTGATGTTAATCTGTCTGTAAAAGGTCGAGTCTAAAACGCGTCATCGAGAGCATTTTGGCTCTATTCCTGTGAAACTTGGCTTCTCCAAAAGACGATGTTAGATGACTCTGTGTTTGGTCACCGTTGTCTCCGAGGGATTGCTGATATCTAGTGGTAACACCATGTTAGTAATACACATGTTCGACACCGTGTGTTCGGACACAGAGACAATAACTTAACCGGTGTCACCATCTTGAAACATTGACTTCTGTGGCTTTGACATGTACTGCGACTGTCGTCACATAAAATTCCACGTCATGCATTATTTGCCCACTCTGGGACTGGTCGGAAAAAGCGGAGAGGTGGTCAGCGAATGACATGGTGTCGTGATATGAAAGAAAGCTATTCAGGAGTGGCTTCTGTTGGTCCTTTACCACTGTCTGGTTGGGGTCCTGCAACACTGGCTAGAGACGTTATCAGATATGGCTCAGAATAGAAGCCAGTGGCGATCCTGCTGTCGCTTTCTTTTACTTTCTTCATGAAAGTAAACTTCTTTGACTGAAAGGATTCCTTCTGTCTGTATCTTTGCTAACTGAACTGTTTCTCCCATTGTTATTATTATTATTTCACTATCATATACTAATTTCCGTTCGTTTTCGTTCTTCTTTTTATTATACGCACGTTACATTTTCTATCTCTTCACAACCTCATTGTTATTATTTAGTACATTTGTATTTGGTTCCTTCTTGTACCGTAGTTTATGTGTCCAAATAAATAACTTGGGCTACTCAACATTTGTGCCAGTCTACGTTGATTACGATTGAATATACAAAAACTTGGAAGAATGGAGTATATGTGATGTAAGTTCCAACACACAGATAAACACTTTAGATTCAAACAGCGAAGACGTATCTCATAAACATCGCGGGATCTGACATAAATATGCGTCATCCCAAGTTACTATACCTGATTTCCCCACAGCAAGCGGAATTTTACCAAAAGAGTGGTAGTATCAATGATTACAGAACGTAGTTGTCATTATGATCCTCACAATATTTTTATTTTGTTTCTGATTTGATCCATATCTTGGTTTCTTAATTTACGTAATCCTTTCGTTGTACGCGAAAATAAATTATCTTCCTTTAAATCTCGAAAAAAGTATACTTCTTATTTCCGAATCTCGTCTCTTTTTTTCTCTTGAAGTATATTTGTTAAATTTAATTAAATAAAAATTATTATGTCCACTCATTTACTTGTATTCTTATCATTATCCTGTTGCCGTATTAGTGTGAAGTGAAATAGTTCGGAATAATACACATTAATCCCGTGTTCAACATCATGTATTTGTGAATAGTAAACTTATTGTGATATTACTATTTCATCTCACCAATCTTTTAGTTTTGTCAATTGATATTTTATCAACTTTTATCATCCACAAAAAGTATATGAGAACTCAAAATTTCTACTATATTCTCCCCTGTTCATTTATTCCACAGATGGATCTGTGATCGTTTTGGGAAATATTCCTAACATTTAATTCACAAGATGCAGATGGCTGATTCCAATTGTGTCGATTCTCCACCTACTCCAAACTATGTTTATACACTTAATGAGGTCACAGATGTACAGTCCAATTTTGTTCCACTCAAAATGGCTAGTCAAGTTGATACTCAAAATTACGCATCAGATGAACTTTCAGCTACATATACTGGATTGCATTGCTCCATATGTCACTGTTTTTTCAATTCTTCCGATCAAATGTCTAGACACTTGAATATCCATAATACCGGCAAACCGTATGTTTGCTCTCATTGTAATGCTTCATTTAATCAAGCTGAGAATTTGTATGTGCATATTTCATTATATCACACAATGTGTGAAAATCAAGACCATTACAATTGTTGCTTATGTGACAAGCGATTCCTTCGTTTTACTGCATACAAATCACACTTGTTACTACATCAAATCGACGAGAATTTTGTTTGTTCTGTTTGTCAACAGTCGTTCGAATCAGTCACACTATATGAAAAGCACTTGCATGCATGCACAAAAACCATTGTCATTAATAAACCTCCATCTCAATATCGATGTCGAATTTGTGGAATGCTCTTATCTTCTATTGGTAAAATTAAACAACATTATCGCCGTAGGCATCCTTGTTATCGTTCACATTCTATTGAAAATCCTGGGGTAATCACAGAAGCTAATCTGGAACCATCGACAGATGCAGGAAATATCAGAAGTAGCAAACTCCGTGCTACTGATCACCTCTCAACTATAATAAAAAGGGGCCAGCGTCGGAGTAAAAACTCGCTTTCTATGTTGGATCAGCTCATTTATCAAATTCCTGTTGAACAACCAGTTATTCAGGACAATTCTCATGCAATTAAATCAAATCGCAAAAAGCGAAAAACTCCTTATTTGTGTTCAGTATGCCATAAAAAATTTGTCAAACCATCGTTACTTAAACGTCATATGACAATCCATACAAAAAATAAATCATACGAGTGTGTATTATGTCATGCTAGATTCACGCAAAAATCTTCTGCAAAAACACATGTACTTCTTCATATCAGTGCATTGAATCTCCATCCAGACTACCATTCCACAGAAAATGGCACAGATTCATCGCTCCCCATTTTGACTGTTAATAATGAATCACAGGATAGTGTCGCAAACAGATTACCTTCTTTAGATTCTCATGTAAACTCTGGTATTCAGTTCTTGACTTTTCCGAATGATAATGATACTTTAAACTGTACAACCCTGCCACATAATTCTGTTGTGTTGCAGTCATTTATTCCTCGGTATCATGCAGCCGAAAATAACTTGAATCGAATAAGAACTGATCACGCTGACCACAATCTTGTTCCCCCAGTTTCTAACTCAAATCTTGGGATGGATTGTTCTTATCCCCAAATGTTTAGTTGTCCAGTGTGTTATAAAAGATTTCAACTATCTAGAAGCCTGAGAGTACACATGCTACGTCATTCTATGGTTGGTTGTAAAAGCTACGAACGGATCCCAATTTCTCAAAACTCAATCCAGCAAAAAAATATGCGAAATAGATTGAATACCAAGACATGTGATAAATCGAAAAAATCTTGTTCAAGAAAGCTCGTACATAGATTTAATCGGTGTATTCATTGCTTCAAGGCTTTTCGATCTGTAAATCGCTTAAAACTGCATATTTACAAAACCCACCTTGGGAGGTGTACTATATTTATGTGTCGCAAATGCCCTCGTAGATTTATATCCAGCATGGGTTTAAAAAGACATGTGAATCTACGTCATCGTTGTATTAAAAGTAACAATATTTGTCCTATATGTCAAACTTTGTTTTTGAATCTGTCAGCATTAAAGCGTCATATGGACATACATTCTAGTGAGCGGCTATTCAGCTGCTATATATGCCACAAGAGATTTCAGTTCCTTCATTCTTGTCGTAAGCATCTACTTAACCACTCCATCACCAAACGTAGTAAAAAACAAAAACATAATGTACAAAAATTGTCAGAATCTTGCGCATCTGATATGGTAACAATTCCTAAATATCCTGTTCTCCAGACTGTGATTATAGATAGCTTATCTAAATCAAGAGATGCAGGCTCGTGCTCGGATCCCAACGTTACCGTAGGTGACTTTATAAATACAGTTGAAAAGTGTTCTTTATATAATAATACAGGGCCAAATACCTTTAGATCAGATGGCCTATCAGTTGTAGTTCATGTCCAATCGCCGTCAAATAATCCAAGTAATATTTTTGTCCCACTACCGAAATCAGTTTCTCAACATCAAAATTTCGATTTTCCTACTGTAAATAATTTCAGAGATAACTTAGATAACCTCAAAAATTCAGAAATGATTACCATAGCCGCTAAACGTTACAGTGAGTTCTCACAAAACCAAACAGATATATGGATCGATTCTTCAGCTGAAAATCAATCTTATTGCGTCCCAAACATTCCACCAAATGAAGTAGATCAAACTCTTGATTTGTTGGTCATTGATGGATCTCAAGCATTTAACTCAACAGAAGTACCTGTTGAGGGTTCACTTGATGCTTACCAAGAACCTGTTTTATTGGCTCCAGACAATGTAGATTCCTCAAAATTCCCTTCAAACCTCAACATAGACCCTTTACTTAATACTCAGTCTTTTATGTGTGCTGTTGAACCGTTAGAAAAAGACCTGACAACTAATATTTGTTATGCCTCAAATACATATACAACTAACATAAATACTGCTGTTTCGGTAGTGAATGATTCCAATCAAGCTAGTAATACTAATCCTGTTTATAAACCTCCTCGACCTTCCGAAAGGGCAGGTTTAAATGTTCATAAATCATGTTCATTTGAAAAAGAAACCTCTGACATCATTGAATCGAATTCATTTCCAATTTTGTCGACACAGCAACTGTATGGATGTGGGTTATGCAACATGGTGTATGAAGATGCAGAAAGTTTACTTCAGCATAATCGTATATCTCACAATAATGTTTCGAAATCATTTTCATGTTCTAGTTGTCCACGTAGTTTTACAAATCCAACTCTACTTCTTAGTCATTCGCGTATACATAATCCAGAATATGATGGGATACTGAACTGTCCTTTATGTCCCATGTCCATATTTACCAAGCAGTCGGCTCTTAGTCGCCATATTATCTATTGTCATCCACTGCCTCTCTCAGAACCGTTTATGTGCTCAAACTGTGGCATGAGATTCATGATGCTTCGCAGCCTAAAATCTCATGTAAATAATATTTTGAATGGTGTTGATATATGTGTATCTAAATCCACATTAGAACAACAAGAAAGTACCAATAATATGATTAACAATGAACTACGGAATGGTAAAAACACAAGTAAATTAAACAACACGCGTAATTTAAAAAGAAATACCCATCAAATATCAAATTTGTCGTCTAACTTGGTTGACGAAATAGCAAAGTTACAACCATCGAATCATCTGTCTTTATCGGAAAAATATTTAATCAAAGTGAGTTCAGTTTAACATTAAATCAAGAACTACTGTTTCATGTTATATAAAAATATTATGTCTAGTCTACTCTGATCCTGTTTTTAAGTGAACCTATTCATTCTGTTCGAAAATAGGTCACTTATTTCGGGATGTTCCCATAGTTTTGAACTATCGTAAAATCCGTCATGTTTGTGTCAACAACCGGACGGTAAGACCGTGCTTTTCCCTCCCGGTGAAGCGATACCTAAGACCCTTTCTTTATATCACCTATGTATGATAAATGAATAGCAATAATTCAAAAGGTGTGATCGCTTTTCATTGATATTTTTCAGCCTCAAATTAGTGTAAAACACGGCAATATGGACTAATACATATTTCCGCCAAGATTTTACCATGGAGGGGGGGGCTTTGAAGATTTGATGACCGAATTGAGAACAACCCATTACCTGATATCAAAAATGACTATTCTGGCCTTTTTTCTGTAGTTACCGGGGCAGCAAAGAAAAGGATGGTAGTCCCGTTCATTGCACTAAAGTCGGAGTTGCGACATATTGGAGTCACCCATGAATATATCAGTATCATATTATCATTTGCTAATTTACTTCAAGGTTTCATTGGTAAATCGCCTAGTGTTTAATTATGTCCCAGTGTAATCATTTCAGAAATGACGGTGCTTTACGCTTGAATTGTATTGAAAAAATGTCTTAATTAGGGCGTTTCTTATGTAACCGTCGTGAAATGAACAATGGCTACAAAGGTACAAAAAACTCTTTCCGTATGTTTACCTTATGCGCACCCACTCCCCAACTTTAGAAGGACTGTAAAAAGATTTATGGCTGTATAATTAATTGCATACGTTTATCCCAAAACTATTTTTCAAACCGTCTGATATCTAATAGGCATTGTTTGACTACTGTAGTTCTTAGTACTTTCATAAAATTATCACTTAGGTTAGGTCCAAACAGCCTTATGAGATAATTTTTATAGTATAACTTTTTCTTCTGTCATTTCAGAATCCATGTAATGACAAATACCTAATTAGCACTTTAAAACTGTATTGCTTATTCTTACATTCTGTGATTCCTGAATACAAATTCCTTATTACTTACTTATTCCTGTTACTCCCAATGGAGCATAGGCCGCTGACCAGCTTTCTCCAACCCACTCTGTCCTGGGCCTTCCTTTCTAATTCTATCCAACTTTTGTTCATCCTTCTCATATCTGTTTCCATTTCTCGGCGTAATGTGTTCTCTGGTCTTCCTCTTTTCCTTTGGCCTTCAGGATTCCGTGTGAGAGCTTGTCTTGTGACTCAGTTCGGCGCTTTCCTCAATTAGTCCCTCAATATGTGTCCTATCCACTTCCAGCACTTCCTCCTGATTTCTTTCTCCGCTGGAATCTGGTTTGTTCTCTCCCACAGTAGGTTGTTGCTGATAGTGTCTGGCCAACGGGTCCGAAGTATCTTGAGTAGATAACTGTTAATAAACACCTGTATCTTCTGGATGATGGCTTCCGTAGCCCTCCAAGTTTCTACCCCATACAGTAGAACTGTCTTGACATTTGCATTGAAAATTCTGATCTTGGTATTGGTTGACAATTGTTTTGAGTTCCAGATGTTCTTCGGTTGAAGATATGCTACTCTCGCTTTGCCAATCCTCGCCTTCACATCTGCATCAGATCCACCGTGTTCATCAATGATTCTACCCAGATATGTAAAGGTTTTCACATCTTCCAAAGATTCTCCGTCAACTGTAATTCGATTGGTGCATGTTGTGTTGTATTGGAGAACCTTGCTTTTCCCTTAGTGTATGTTGAGACCTACTGCTGCTACACTGGTCGTCTTCTGCATTTGTTGTTGCGGGTGTGGTAGAAGAGCCAGATCATCTGCGAAGTCTAAATCGTCCAGCTGCATCCTAGCTGTCCACTGTAATCCAGTCGATCACCAGGAGAAAGAGATAGGGTGAGAGTAAGCAACCTTGCCTGACACCGGTCTTTACCTCAAATGAGTCAGCGAGTTGTCCTCCATGCATGATTTTGCAGTTTAATCCATCATAGGAATTTCATATGATATTGACTTCTCAGGTACGCCGTAGTGTCGAAGAAGACTCCATAGTGTTGTCCTGTTCACACTATCAAATGTTTTCTCGTAGTCAATGAAGTTGATCTGGAGTGACGAATTCCATTCCATCGATTGTTCCCACAATGATCCGTAGAGTTGCGATTTGGTCAGTACACGATTGATCCTTACGGAATACAGCCTGTTGTTCTCGAAGTTGGTTGTCTATGGAGTCTCTCATTCTGTTTGACAATACCCTGTTGAAGACTTTTCCTAATATTGAGAGAAGAGTAATACCCCTGTAGTTATCACACTTGCTGAGATCACCTTTCTTTGGTATTTTGATCAGAAGTTCTTCTTTCCAGTCTGTTAGTACTTATTCTTCATCCCAAATCTTACTGAAGAGAATGTGGAGTATCTTTGCAGTTGCTGCTACATCTGCTTTCAGTGCCTCTGCCGGGATGTTGTCTGGTCCCGCTTTTTTGCCACTCTTTATTTGTTTGATGGCCATGCTGATCTCTTCAATTGTTGGTGGGCCAACGTCGATTGGTAGGTCCGTGGTTGCTGCTTCGATGTTGGGTGGGTTCAGTGGAGCTGGTCGATTCAAGAGTTCCTTAAAGTGCTCTACCCACATCTTTCGCTGTTCTTCAATGTTGGTGGTTACTTTGCCTTCCTTGCTTTTCACTGGTCGTTCTGATTTACGGTAGTTTCCAGCGAGTTTCTTTGTTGTATCATACAATTATCTCATGTTTCCTTCTCTCGCAGACCTTTCCGCATATTTACATTTGTTGGTTCTGATGCTCCTCTTCACTTGCTTGTTTACTTCTGTGTATTCGGCCTGTGCCTTGGCTTTTTCTCTTCTTGTTTGGCTGATATTGATTGCTACCTTCTTGTTCCTCCTTTCTTATCTATCTCACCTATCTTATCCAGTGTATCAACATTGATCCATTCCTTGTGATGGTGCTTCTTGTGGCCCACAACCTCCTGTCAAGTCGAAGTGATTTCCTCTTGATCCCTTTCCAGTTGCTCTCCATAGTAGTTCCCTCTCCATTGAGTAGCTCATGAAAGGCCTGGAACCTGTTGTTGAGGGCTACCTTGAATTTGTTGAGTTTGTCAGTATCCCGAAGAAAAGCCATATTAAACTTTTGTGATGTTGTCCGCGCAGTTGTCCAGTGCTTCTTAAGTTTTAGTTTCATCTTGGCGACCAGCAAGTGATGATCTGAGGCTATATCAGCTCCTCTCCTAGTTCTCACATCCTCCATAGTCCTCTTGAACTTTTTGTTGATGCAGATATGGTCGATTCTTTTCTGCATAGTGTGGTCCGGTGAAGTCCATGACAAAACGCTAACAAATTTTCTATAATTAGTTCCTTTTATTTGCGTTATCAACAATGAGCATTTCAAAAATATTTCCAATGCAACTGTCCTCTTCCCTTATTCATGTTGAAATTGATTGGCTTCTGATCTCATTTTGAAGCTCATAGTTTATACAGATTGATGAAAATTTAGGTTATTCTTGTTATTTTTTTTCTATTTTGAGCAGACCCCAACCTGCATTGCATTTCGTCTGTAGGTTGTCAATCAGTTCAGATATCTTTCGATAGTTCTCTTGTTGTAATTGTTTTCGCTAATAAACGACCCAGCTACTCCTATTGCTTAGTATTCTTATACAATGACACTCGACAAGACCCCAAAATCAGAACACGTTGAACAGGAACGAAATCGTATTCAAAATAACAATGGTAAGTGAACAGCAATCACTAGTTTGAATAACGTTCATATATTAATAGTATATACATAAGAAGCTTCTAGATTTTTCTCCAATAATTTGCCATGGCTGATTGGTTTAGAATTAGCCAATCAGCGCGCAGCAACACCATCATGCATGAAACATGCTTTAATCCAATCTATGTCCGGTTAACATCTCTAAAAGTTAAAAATACGCAACTAGAAATAACGTATGTTCTTAGAAAATCTAACATTTTAGACTTTCAAATAAAATCAAATATTCTAGTTTAGGTAAATCACACTGTATTATAATGATGAAAAATAAATTACGTTAGTGGTAATTATTTTTGTGGTAATTTTTAGTATTTGAATTATTATGTGCTTCATAATGTATCATTTTCTTTTACAACTAGGCTGCTAGAGAACGCGTTGAAAACACTGTTAGTTTTCCAAAATTACTCATAGATTCACATTCACTAAACCATCAATCCAACTTCCCTGTCAGTGGAAATATTTGTAATATATGTAATAAAAACTTTACAAAAAAATCAGATCTTCGATATCACCTCAATGTACATTTTGGAATTCGACCATATGAATGTGATAAATGCCATCGACGTTTTATGAAACATTCTCAACTTCGTCAACACAAATTTAAAGTACACGAATCAAATATGTCTAAAATAGTTCTAACTTCTAAAAAGAAGGCATTAATGAAGCATGCACTTTTCTGTCATTTATGCGGTTCCGGATTTTCCTCTAGAAGCAGTCTACGCTTACATGTAAGATTACATACTGGTACTCGAGGTTATGGTTGTCCATATTGTAATTCTGTTTTTCATAACCCTAGTCATAGGAAACGTCACTTACTCAAGTGTAAAGCGAGACATCAAAGCAACGATGAATTAACTTCTGCTAATTTTTCATCTACTTTGGATAATAATATTTTTTCACATGATGTTATGAACATAAATCATCCTGAAGAGGAAACTATTTGTGAAGCAAATAAAATGTGTCGTTCTTTCAAAGATTGTATCTGTGACAATGGGGTTTCTGAACACTGTACTAAATGTACTAAATGTACTCTTTATTTGGATATATTATTATACTCGAAAGAAATACCAACGAATGATAAGGTGATTAACAACCAAGTTTTAGATGTACCAAATAGCATAAATAATTCTGGTTCCAAACCAGTAAATATATCAACGGCTTATCTTGAAATCACGGATCATGATATTAATAACAACTCTGAAAAACCCTTTACAAGTCACAATATTTCAAACACCATTGATGTTGCGAATGGGCAACAGTGTCATTATCTTTTAGCCTCAACTTGTGATATGAATGAACTTAACCAACATTTTATTCCTGTCAATAATAACTTAGACAATGTAATTAATATCCATGATAGTAATAATGATATAAATAACGACATTAATGCGGTCGTTTTGTATTCAGATGAGAATATATTTGATTTTGTACCATGTGAAGATATTTACTCTAATAATACTCTACATAATAATCCTGAATACTTGAATACTGCTTTAGAAAATGAACCGATGAGTTCTTCCACAAACAATATTACTACTGATAATGCTATTATAAGTAGTCATATCCATGGTGATGATAATAATAATCTAACCACTCATCTGACAAAAAATACAACCATAATGAAAGCTAAATCTAATATAAAATATTCTTATAATAAAAAATTTCAACGTTTATTCAATTGTACTATTTGTCATAAAACATTCACTAAGAATTCATCTTTAATTAGACATGAACGAATTCATAATAGGATTAAACCTTTTGTTTGTCATTATTGTGGTGCTAGCTTTACTCAAAGTTACAGTTTAACTAGTCATGAATTAATACATATTGGAGAGAAACCATATAAATGTTCACAATGTAATGCTAGTTTTCGTCAATCATGTAATTTAAAAAGGCATTTAAAATTAGTTCACAAAAATGAATGTATATTATAGCATAATAGTCAGACAAGCAAAAAAAATTTTTTTCTTTAATGAATTGATGAATGGAATTATATTTGGGTAACGTTTAGTTAGACTAATTAATTACTATAAGTCAGATTTCATATTTTATTGTTGCTATACATTTTTTCATAAAAATTTTGATAATCAGATTAGATATTTATTATATAAATGATAAGAAAGACAGCTGTCGATAATGCATAATGATGAAAAGGAATTGGATGAATACGTGTACTTTATTGTGATAAATCATAATTATAATGTAAAATGCATTTGTATTTAACTTTTTTTTTCTTTCCATTTTTACTATCTATCTATGTATATATTCAATTTTGTATGTGTGTAAATAGAGAAATACCTAAGTTTTATGTTATGATTTATTTGTGTATAAAATGAAAATACAACAATACTGGTTATATATTTTACTCTGTAATCATTTCAGTGTTAAATAGTTAATTGGATTAGTTTATAAATTGTAACCAGATCGATTTTTGCTATATTCTATAATTATTGAATTTTGTACTGTTTGTCGTAAAATAGTGTCTGATTAATTTTTTGAAATGTATAATCTGCCACCATATCAGCCAGTTAGTCACAACGTAGAACTTCGTACGTACGTACATCAGTTCGAGTTGCTATACAACATTAGCACAGAGATGCAGTTGTCCATTCAAATTCCATAGTGGTAGAAGTAGTAAGAGTATAAGCATTATGCGAAAGATTAGGGTTTGAAGATGTTATTGAAGGAGTATAATACAGTGAAATAAATTTGAAAAGAGAAAAAGGAAAAGGACACAAATAATTCAGAAGATTAGAATTTGGGAGAACACAAAGATTGGATGCACCTTCGCCATTGTAAACGATTTTGAGCCACGTCATTCAAGGTCTCTAACCATCGGTTGCTATCATCTCGCGAATCCCAACCAGGTAGTCTACACCTACCAACATGGCTCAGTCCACTTATCAGTGACTTCATGGATTTATGCCACGTTTTGGTCTGGCCACCTCTAGCTTTCTTCCAACCTACTCCTACACCATAAAACATTGCACTGCCACCATATATCTCATCAGTTCTACCTGGTATCGTATAGGATACTTGGTTGAAAGCTATACTATAAGGAATAATAATATAAGGGTTCACTTAAACAGGCATAATACATTGTCAAGTGATGTAAATATTTTTTTATAATAAAAAGAAGCCAAAATTTTAGCAAATAAATTTTTGATTACTTCTTGGTGGTCTGTACTATTAAAATATGAATTGGTAAAGTAGAAAAAACCATCGTGATCTGGGAACTTAGCATTCAAGAATATACATACACATAATTAGCTGTTATAAAAAACGAATAGAATAATTAATACTGTACTCCTCAATATGTTGTGTATTTATTTTTCAATCCGCCCATTGGTTAACCTGATTTTGATTGGTCCCTAAATTCTGTCAGTGTAGTATAGTCCTACGGATTCAACACTAACCTGCTCACTGGATACTCGTTCAAAGTGACTATAACTACTGAAAAACGAGGAATTTTGGACGATCCATTCCCTTTATTAACTGAAGTTGGAAATATACTCAAATATATTCAAATTCATTTGCTGAGATTTTACAAATATATTATTCCTATTTAATGTCTTACATTAACTCGACGCCCAGATACTGTGAAACTATTCGCTCTAATTTAGACGAAAGTTCTTATATTTAAGTTGGGAGTGTTTCTCAGTAAACTTGATGAGTAAAACTTTGATTTGAAATCTAGTAGTCAATCTCTGTAATCTACTACTCTTGTGAAAGTCTCAGAGATTACAATTAGGTAGTTACGAAATTTCCCTGAGATAATTCTAGACATATTTTCGGTTGAAGAAACGCCAAAGCATTGGACAGAAGCAACATAAATAAAACCGGTGAAGTTTTCGGACCTGAATATTCAGGCCACTCAGCAGTCAACAAAGATATTGAGATGGACACAATCTACCATTCGATTAAAAAAGAAATTATAAGGAGTGTCAGTGGAGAAGCTAGTCGAAATAAATATTCAGAAAATGACTGCAACATTGTCGGTAATAATCAGTTAAGTTCAGTATCAACAGAATAAGCTGACACTTTATTGTTGAGGAGTTTTCATAATTCACCTCTTTTTTAAGTTTAGATGAATGGTGTGTAAAATCAAAATGAAAGCTTTAAGGTTACATCATTCGGCTCAGCTTCACTTACATCATCCATCTAAACTACAAATCTCCACCAATTCTGCATTACTTTTGGTTAAAATAAACAAATGCAAAAAGTGATTTCTTTCCACTGACTATATTATCAAGATATACGTATTAAGAACAATAAATTGTTGTGATAGTGAAATAAGAGATTTTAATACTAAGTCGTAATACAGAAATAACAATGATGGTTCCATGACGTCCGCAGTATATGTGTAAAATTGATATGTTATTATGCGATATGCTAATTATAATGAATGTTTCTCTGTCATATCATGTGATGAAAGAGAAGAGAAATCAAGGGGCTATAGAAAACGATTTCAGTTAAGAAGATTGTGTTGAAAATAAAGTTATAAAGAATAGAAGTAGTAATTACGGACTAAAACTAAGGTGGAACGAAAAATGGGACATATTTTTCTTGCAATCAGACTTCATCGTACGAACAGCCAAAACTTTCAGTGTTTTGAAGAGTTACAAACTAGCAGTTTTGTATTGAGCAATTACTTCATGACAAATAGTGGGTAGTTGTAATTTAGATATGGAGTGAGTAGTATGTTTTGTTTTATTCAGTCATCATATCAGGGGTGATGCAGTATTCGATTCTGATACTAATACACAGGCGCAACCAGCTATTTGAGTAAAAATGAAGTTTTATTGGCTGAAACGGATCAAGAAATGTATGTGAATTTATTTGTATGTGTGTATCTTTATCCCGTAAAAGAATCTGTGGTTTTAAACCAATGTTGAGTTCTTCCTTAGAAAATGAAACCAAATCTTGGATAAATGTGCCCACATATTTTCGCGTCAAAGTCTAATTGGTCCAATGTATCATATTTACCTCCTGAAAAAGAAGTCTAGCTTTTTAAGTTGGAGTTACCGAAATAAAGATCAAGGTACACCATAAAGTCAAACAGTAGTTAATCTATTCAATGTTATATTCAATTACAATAACTATGAAACATAATTCACAAAACTAGACTTCAAACTATGGACGATATTTCCACAAACATTTTCCCTTGTGAGCGATTTCATGGAATACGATTAATTAGATGTAGTTGTGAAGGAATATTTAGCGTTACAACCAAATGTGAAGTACTAGTAAAAAAACCCAAGTATACCTACACTGTCACAAAATTCGGCAAAATAATGTCCACATCAATGTAACCGTAATATAGTAACCACAAAATGTAAAGGTTTCTTGAAAATGAATACTTGACAGTTCGATGGTACATCAACTGTTGAAATACAATTTAATAAATTTATTTCACTGAGAACCTACGATAATATTTAATGCTTGTAAGTGACGATAAAAGCCTAACAATTCTTTCTCACCACTTTAACAAATAATACAACTTATTCATGTGTTCAGGAACTTTTTTAGTTCTGAAGTGTTGATTCATTCATGGCTAGTGGAGTGCATTTTGCTGATAAGCTGGAATTAATTTTGTATTACACTGCTATCAGTTTTAATTAGGGAAATGGCTGTTACATACTATCGATACATGATTGTTTTGACCATATAACAATTTCACCGAACATGTAAATACGTATCAAAAAATCGCGTCTAATAAATATTGAGTTTATTTAAAATCGAATTGTGCAAGAATAATATTCCCAATCATCCCCTCATCCACTAGAACTGGCTGGTCGAAAACAGACCAATCAGTATGCTATAATATAATGTTACCTGAAGCATGCTTTAATCAAGTCTCTGTCCTGCTAACATTAATAATAATCGAATAATCAATCATTACAAAACTGAGGTTTCTGCTTTATTATCAATTGTGTAATGGATAACCTCCTAATGCTATATACAAACAGGTCAGTCAGTCAGCTACAACGTAGGACCAGGCACATATATGCATCGGTCCAAGTTGCCATACCTCGTTAGCACAACAAGATCAACACCGGATTAATAGTAGTTAATTTAGTGTTGGTAGTAGTATATAAATTATAGGTTGTATATAAGGATATAGTATAGGAAGGAAGAGAGATATGAAGCAATTTTAGTCTCAAGGTTTAAGGGAAGATAAAGAGTGTATACACCTACGCCATTGTGATCGATTCTGAGCCATGTCACACAGAGTCTCCAACCATTGGTTACGATAGTCACGCGGACCCCAACCAGGTAGTCTGCATCTGCCAACATGGCTCAGACTAGAAGTTAGTGACTTCAAACACTGATGCCATGTTTTGGTTTGGCCGCCCCTAACTCTCTTCCAACCGTCCCCAATACTAGTCATCATAGCGCGTCGTGGTAATCGGTGTTCAGGCATACGTAACACATGGCCCAACCATCTCAGTCGATGAAGATTCATGACCTCATCAACTGATTTACCATCGTTCCCTAATACCCTGCGTCTAACCTCACTATTACTTACCCGGTTATCCCACCAGATGCGAGCAATATTTCTAAGGCATCTGTGGTCAAATACTAGTAACCTACGAGTATCTTCTACTCTTAATGGCCATGTTTCGCAGCCGTAAAGTAGAACAGAACGAACTGATGCGCAGTATACTCGTCCCTTAATTGATAGACGGATATCTCGTCTTCGCCATAGGTGACGTAAGTTGGCAAAAGCCAAACGAGCTTTTTGAATCCGTGCAGAGATTTCGTCAGACACTAACCCATTAGGGCTGATCAGACTTCCAAGATAAGTGAAGTTGTCGACGCGTTCGACTACTTCACTCCCTATCCTTAGTTCAGGTGTTGACGCAGGCCAGTCCTGGAGTAACAATTTACATTTGGATGGGGAGAAACGCATCCCAAACATCCTGGCATTATTACTGAGTTCCAACAGAAGACTCTGCATTTTGTCAGTGTCTTCACCAAACAGGACTATGTCATCTGCGTATTCTAAGTCGCTTAGTGGTCCCCCTGGTAGGAGATCAATTCCTGTAGATTCAGTCGAAGAGAGTGTTATTTGCAGCAACAGGTCTATAATGAAGTTAAACAAAAAAGGGGATAGTGGACAGCCTTGACGGACACCACTTGAAGTTGTAAAATCATATGACAGTTCGCCATAAGCTCTTACTCGACTAATAGTGTTCGAGTAAAGAGCCTTCAAAAGGTTTATGTACTTCTGAGGTACACCTTCCAATGACAGACACTGCCACAGAACCTCTCGGTCTACAGAGTCAAATGCTGCTTTCAAGTCAAGAAAAACTATCATTGTCGGACGCCGATAAGCGTGTCTGTGCTCTAAAACTTGACGAATGGTGAATATGTGGTCGATACAGCCACGACTAGGTCTGAAGCCAGCCTGATTTTCTCGTGTTTGCAGTTCACGAGTCTTAGTTAGGCGCCCGATAATTATTGAGGCTAGTATTTTAGATGCTATGTTAGTCAGACTAATCCCTCTATGGTTATCACAGGATGATTTGGACCCCCTTTTATATATTGGGACAATCAGTGATTGTGACCAGTCGGATGGGATTACATCCGTCTCCCAGATTTTAGCCAGAATATTAGTCAACCTAATCGCTAAAATTGGACCACCATATTTAAAGATCTCTGGAGCCAAACAAACAAGTACTAAGTCTAAACATCTTAAAATAGTCTTATTATCGTTTACTAAAAATTCTAATAACCAAGTGTTTGTAAATAAGAGTATGTCTTTACAGTATGATTTAATATCATAGTTGTATTAGTCTCCCGTCGATCTATTTAGCAAATGTCACTCAGGTGAGGAATGAAACAGTAACTCACCAGTTGATATAGTATAATTATCGTATTATGTTGCGAATTTACCGCAGCTAAAAATGTGGCCGCTTGATTCTAACTGTAATTTAAGGGTGTCACACTCGCCATGAGACCTGGAATTGATCTGTTCGACTTAACTTGTGTTTGAGGTCCTAGTGTCAGATCTGTTCAGAAAAATGTAAGTCACGGCAATTATAGTCTTCCGGGTCATCTAAACACTTAGTATCTCCGTTACTACTAGATAAAGTTTTAAATGTAGAACACTCTCCGCTATACAGAATAATATGCAAGAATCGACAAATTGAAGCAGGAGTATCAATAATTTTTCCATTATTTTGAGGAAAGGTGAGGCTATTGCTGTGTCTAAATTTTACATTTTCATTACCAGATACTTTCTTAGGTATGGGGATTATCTTTATCTTTCTCTATATTTTTGGTATGAGACTAGCCGAGAAGGATCTGTTAGAGATATTCGTGAAGGATAACACAGAACGTCGGCATATTCTTTAGAAAAGAGGTTTGCGATACCATCAAGTTCCAAACATTGGGATAAATCAAGTGACTGGAGACATTTTTGGACATTATTTTCAGTGAAACTAGGAGCACAATTGTTCTTCAAACCTGTGGATATAGGGAGCATGACATCAGATGACTGATGTACGAAAGACTTATTTAAGTCAAGAACATTCAGCTGGTTATCGCTTCTAATCTGTCTGTCACTTGTAAGTTCTTTACAGAGTTTTCACATACTTGGAGAGTTTTCACAAGATAGGAGTTTCTGAGTAAACACAGAGTTGAGACGTCTAATCTCAAGATTTATTTGACCATTTAGCTTACAAACCTCAATAGTGTTTTTCTCCTTGTACATTCTTTCTTTTACCCTCCATAGTCGTTTTAGTTGTGAAGATATAAGTAGATCAAAACTTAGAAAAATAGTTTTAGTAGGACAACAAATATCAAAACAGAATTTAAGATAACAGGTGATAACATCAGTAGTGTTCTCCAGTGAGTCATCTGTTAATAATTCCCGGTTTGTCGTACGAAACATGTTTTTTAGATTTTGTATGTTCTCTTCTGAGTAATTCCTATGTATGACTTTTTTAATCTAGTGTAGGTGTGTACTCTTTCCATGTTTTCCATATACTTTAGGTAGAACACAAATTATACAGTAATCCGAGCTAGACAATGGAGCACATTTACGAGTCATATATGTACCCACATCATTAATGAAAAAAAAGTCTAAATGATGGATAGCATAATATTACTTTACTAGTCTGGACACAGATTCTATTGTAGCGGTAAATAAATCCCAAAAATAAATGGCTCTGTAAGTATTCGACATTGGATGCTGACCACATTAGTTTTAATAGACTTACCTAGCTAAGGGTGCTCGGTCATACATCCGCACCAGGTCAAGAGTGGAAACGCCACGCTCAACTTCTCCTGAGATCACTAGCCAGTTTAGATCAGTCATTTCTTGATATAAGGATAGTCTATCAAATATATCTTCCAAGCTCCTCACTTCTGCCATTTGATTTCACTGGGTGGGAACGATTGAATTATAGGTGTTGCTGGTAAAGTGTTGTCAAACTACAATATCTGTGGCATACTCAGCAGCCACACCGCCGCCATACCTCTTTTTATTGCTTGATCGATCCTGATGATAGATATTGAAATCACGTAGTGATACTAAGCAAACTTCCTGTAAATCAGTTAACCAAGATTTTCGAATTGTGATAACACTACAATTAAGATACATGTTTTGACTTAGTAGGAATTTGAGATATTCCACCTTGTTAATTAGTGATCGGCAGTTGGAATTTAGCAGCTCGGGAATCGTCATTTGATTAATGTTTGTTCTCCTTAATGAATATCGCCAACCATCACGACGTCTCCTTTTGTACTTTTTGTAATTTTTGCAGTGAAAGGACGTAAGCTTTTCATAGACGCACCTGTATAGGCTATGCGATTAATAGATGTTAAAACAAATTTTAAAAAAAGATAATTTGTTGAAATATTTAGATGGCAGAAACAGGTAGTTCAGATATTCAAGAAGGCCGCCAGTACATGGTGCGCCCTTTATCGGAGAACTCTTTCATGAAATCTTGGGTTGTGTGGAGGAACACTTAAACTACACAAAGTAACATCCGAATAATCCTGTGGAAATGAAAAATTTAGAAATTAAATCGGTTTATCAGTAGATGACGTATTCAATAACCACCTGATCGATAAATAAATAATTCAAAAAGATGAACTACCAAAAAATTTCATATAACGCTGAATCCCTCTGACCTTAAGTAGAAAAGAAAGCATGACTGTTTGTCCAACATGGACTGTTTATCCAAACAAACACATATAACTTTGCACAATTAACAGGTACCCACACTCAAAATCTAACTCAACTACTACATATTACAAATTTCATACACAAACAAATGTGGACATTTACGGTTCACACAGAATCACGACCACAATTTCACGACTTTCAGTTTTCGTTTTAGTTAGTATTTCAAGAGGTTTGATTATTTCCTGAGGATCAGTTGAAGAGGAGACAGAAATCTAAATATTTTTTCTTTGACAAAGATTATTGATAAAATACAGTATATGAATACTCTTAGTCCCACAAATCTCGTTTTGAATAGATTGATAGCACAGAATAGTGCAATTTCATTTACGCTACTTCTATTTAATCAACAAATCAAGGTTTACTCTGGCTCAGTGTAAAAGAATGAAGTAATCACTTCACATCATTGTAAGTTGACAAGGAAATTACTGATAAACTAGTCACAGATTTCACGATTTACATTAGTCGTGAAAATACCATGTTCAACTCATATGATGCTATATAAAATTTTTATTTTTATTACAAAACAAACTTTAGGCACAAATTTATTTTATAGTGTTATGGAAAGAGTTGTAAAAACTAGTGAAAACGTCGCATGTCGACTTACAATAAATCATGCGAAACAGCTACCTAAATTCCTAACTAATCATATGATACAATAGTTTAGTTTTCTTAAACTAACAACAATTAATTTTATTCAATGCTAACTAGATTGTTTTAACGACTAGATTGTTACTGGTAGTTAAAAAAATAAAGTTTTATGAAATTGACAAAAAGAGTAAGGATGTACTTACTTACTTTACTTACGCCCGTTACCCTTCGTGGAGGAGCAAAGGCCGCCACTAGCATTCTCTATCTAACCCTGTCCTGGGCAATACTTCCCAATTATATCCAGTCGCTGTTCATTCTTTCTATTTCTACTTACAATTCCTGACGTGGTGTGCTTTTCGGTCTTCCTCTTTTCCGTTCCCCTTCATGATTCCAAGTTACCGCTTTCTTTATGATGCAGTTTGATGGTTTATGCAATGTATGTCTAATCCACTTTCAGTACCTTCTAATTTCCTCTTCAGATGGAAGTTGGTTTGTCCTGTCCCACAGTAGGCTGTGGTATCCGACTAATGGACATTGAGTATCTTGTTCAGACAATCGTTTATAAATACTTTTACCTTTCTGATTATGGTTGTGGTAGTTCTGCAAGTTTCAGCTCCGTACAGTAAAACTGTTTTGAAGTTAGTATTGATGATTCTGACTTTGATATTGGTTGACAGTTGTGTTGAGTTCCATATGTTCTTCAACTATAGGAATGTGGCCCTTGCTTTGCGCATCCTCTCCTTTGCGTCTGCAGATTAGTTCCTCCTTGTTTATCGATTATGCTGTCCAGGTACGTGAAAGATTCCACATCTTCCAGAGTTTCTCCATGAAGGAGATTGGGTTGGCGTTCTCCGTGTTGTATTCGAGGATCTTGCTATTTTCCCTTGTGTATACTAAGACCTACAGATGTAGAGGGTACTGCTACACTGGTTGTCTCTATCTGCATTTGTTCGTGTGTGTGAGATAGAAGAGCCAGATCATCTGCGAAGTCCAAATCTAGAAAGTACTTCCTTTTATCACTAATTCCAAGTGACTATACTTGATTTTTTTCTGTTTATTTGTAACAGCTAATTTAATCGCTTCGTTGGACTAGACATCAGAATGTAAAACGTACACAGTCTGTCATTTTTTTAAGGTAGTATAAGTCAAGTAATTTGCAAAAAAAGATCACGATCTGAGTTAGGTTTCAATTTTAAAAAATAAAACACCATTATATCTGGTGGTCTCATATTTTTAAACTGCTCTACAATGTTATCTCAAAGCTAGACATGTGAATAATTTATAAACTAAACGTGTATAGTACTATACCCATTATTTATGTACTACAGTGGAAGAAATGTTTCCATAAAGTAACTAGTTATTTTGAAAAATAATACCATTTGTTCATAAATAAATAACTGATCAACGGTATTTACTTTAAAGCCACACAACTTGAAGCCTAACCTTGCTAAGGCCTGTCTTTATTTAACCACAAAACGATGAGTGTTGTGGTTTCTTTAAAAATGTGACTGTTATCTAATAATTTATTCATCGGTCACATACACTAATTTTCAAAATAAATAAACTACAATAGATCAAGTCGGACTTATCTTAACCGTAGCTTGGTAGTATAACAAAAAGTATTCAAATAAGATATCTGCCAAGAAAATAAATCTTATAGATAGAAACCAATTATAACTATTAAAATAATGATATTTGTGACATTCTAATGAATAAAAATCTTATTTTCTTCTGTATCGTGACTTGGTGTAAGCCGCCTCTTCAGAATGAATCAATAAATTAATGAGTTAAATGAACACAAGTTTAAATAGCATAAAAGAAGCAGGCAGAATATTAAGTGCAATCAAAATCAAAAGTTGAAATAGGTCTGATTATGTTGATTTGATGTTAAATTTTAGTCGTGATTCTGTGTGAACCGTAAATGTCCACATTTGTTTGTGTATGAAATTTGTAATATGTAGTAGTTGAGTTAGATTTTGAGTGTGGGTACCTGTTAATTGTGCAAAGTTATATGTGTTTGTTTGGATAAACAGTCCATGTTGGACAGTCATGCCTTCTTTTTCACTTGAAATTTTCCAAGAGTAAATCAACAGACTTCCAGTCACCTTTTTTCAGTATTACTTTGATCGATTTAGCTTGTGATTTAAATTATTGTAAAGCTAAGTGTCGTCAATAATTTTAACGTCATAATCTGAATCTTTATGAGATTAAGTCCAGTTCTCTGACTTTGGCTAGTATCTCGATAGAGATAACCGTTAGTAACACAAACAGAGAGGGTAATTACACTTCGTGTTTATCACAATTCTTCCTCATTCCGTCGAATCACTGATATATTGACATTGAAAAATGTACTCTCTCATACTAATGGTATCGTTGTACTGATACAATTCTGAACATTTTTATGCACAAATTATTCTTCAAAAATACTCTTCATGCAATACAATCACTTAATGCTTCAAGCTTCACATTTACCGTGAAAGTATCCATCAAAGGGATATTGGCCGTAACTATATTAAGAAATGGAAGGAAAGGTTGTTTAATTCAATTTATATTTAATCAATAGCATTAAAAATCTTTTTTATACATTAGCTTGTGAGTAAATATTACTTAGATAGGACTTTTGGAAATTCTCATGTTCAGCATAAATCTGGTTTGACAGTCTATTTGTGAGCTGTTTACTCTGTGACATGTACTAGCACGTGATCATCATTATTGGAATTTGTCCAAACCATAGAGAAACTCATACTCTCGACTGTAATGAAAATACTATGAAAAGCAGAAATAGTATTGTCTCTAATGATTCCAATGTTTAGCACACCAGTGAATAAAATTCCTAACTACAATCATACATTTTCATGCTTAGAAGATCAAATAGACAATCCCAGAGGTAAAACACAGGTGTTCAGAGAAATAATTGAATATAGATTTACAGAAGAATGTCTACGGATGACCTTTTGCATTTTCAGTCGTAAGCCGAATTCAACAAAGAGTAACTTGTGATAGATACAATAAACAGGCTTAAATATTCTTCTTAAAAACCATTGAAGATCGCTCCATGAGATGCAAGGATTACAACTGGAAGTAGCTTAATAATATGACCAGTCATAAATTATCCTATGTATCATTAATCCTATATTATCCCCAAACAGTACTTCTGAATAATTTGCATTTATATTTTCAATAAGTTGTGACTTCTTAGAAGTTTTTTTCTTTTAGTTACTAATTATATCTGACATAATACATGCAAGATGAATAAGAACTGTAGTGAAGATAACTTCTCAGTGACTTCCCAACCTGTTTAAGGAAAGTCGGTGTGATATACCTTCTACCATGGTGACTTAAGTTGTAATTAAGTAAACACCCCTCCGAAACAATCTTATTGATGCTCACATAAACTCAATTTGGTTTCTTTGTTGAATGATTATACAATCATTTTCATAACAATTCGCGCGTGAAAACGATAGGCCCTGGGTTCCGGTCTCGCGAGGCGGGATCGTGGACGCGCACTGCTGAGGAGTCCCATACTAGGACGAAACGGCCGTCCAGTGCTTTCAGGTTTTCCATGATGGTCTAGTTTTAACTGACTCATGAACTCAAATATTAAAAATTACTATAATATCCACCTGAAGAGAATTTCTTGAAAATAATATTCTACGTTCATATACCTCGTTTATAATTTTATTATTACTTATATAATTACTACTCGTTTGTATCTGAGAAGAGGCCATGACATATAATGAATTCATTTCATTCTGTAAACCTTGTTCTTTTTGTACTGTTTAACAATCTGTTCACGTTTTGTAAATAAAACCTATCACTAAAAAGCAAGAAACAGACGGATTTACATGCACGTATATATACCAATAATACTAATATGACCGATAATCCTGGAACATAACTCTACCGCATTTATTACGTATATTTTTTTATAATATGTAAAGATTGTACGTGGAATGGACTGTTGGTACTACAGAAATTACCAAATAATTGCTTACAAAGAAAGAGCAGAAGGATAAGTCACCGATATCCTTATACACAAAATAAAGTATTTGTCGATTAGCTTTACTATCAGCTGATAATTGCATGGCACATCTATTTGGCAAAATTCTAATACAAAAAAACTCTACAGACAATAAAAGTAAATCATGATATGGGAAATATCTAAGAAAAAGAGTACAATAATCAACAATGCCCACAAATACATACAAAAATTCAAAACAGGAAGATACATAGATTGACACCTGGTATTTATAAAGAAAACCAGGAGTATGTTATATCTTTTTTCATTTTAACAGGGATTTAGAATGGATTTGATGTATACACATATATAACACAATCGTAAGACAAATGGGAAACACAGAAGATAATCGTAAATGTGGATCTTTATTTTAAGAGAAATAAATAAATAAATTATTATAAAAATAAGCTAGTTTGACTGGTACAAATGGCGCGTAAAACACAAGGAAAGTAAATAGCAAAGAAAAACACCATAAGAATAAGGGAAGGATAAACAGAAAGTATAAATAGGTGGAAATTATGCACTCCATTGTAAAGAAAAAACTTCATACGTATCATGAGCATGGGAAATTGCAAATTACGTGGACTTAATGAACCGCATAAATAAAAACTTTTGTACAGCCGAAAACGAAACGGATTCTCAATTCAATCATTTTGTGGATTATGATGTTCTAAGAATAATGAACAAAACTGAGATTCCGATTACTTCTTATTGTATACACAAAAAGGGATATATATATATATATATATTCCAATGAGTCAAAATTAAGTGAAAGTTCTTTGTATATAATTTTGTAATGTATACATTCATGTGTACCAATGGTAAATTTTGGGGAAAAGAGAAATACAAAGTACCTGATAAAAAAATTTGTTAACTATTATCAATTACGAGAACTGTTTCGTATACGAAGTGAATTTTTGTAAGTGTTATCTTGAACTGACTTTTTTACGGGTGTATTTTTATTATTGTGACGCGTAGATGGTGGTCGACCAATGCGGAATACATATATATTAAGAAAGTTAGCCAACTGTATACATACATCAGCATCATATAATATGATATTCACAGTTCCGAATATCTAGAATTTATAAATAATAAACAAACAGTAACTTATTTCGACTGCAGTTTTATTTATTATGAAACATGCTAATTAAAAAATCTAAATTAATCGAAGGGATTTTTGCGCTTCAATTTCCGTCTTCTTGTCCCACAGGTAAATAAGGCATATCGATTGACATGGTAGAGAATCTTCATTGATTGGGGTAGATATGACATATATTACGCATGCCCATCTATCGACTACCTTGACGAGAGACGATGGCTGGTATAGGTTGGGAGATAGCTACGGGTAGGTAAGACAAGACGTGAGACCAGACTGTGAAGACATTGACTGTTGGGCTAAGCAATGTAAATAAGTGCAGGCTAACTGGTTGGGGTCCGCGTGATTGCCGTAACCAGTGGTTAGACTGTGAATGATGAGGCTTAAAATTTTTTGGCAATGCCACAGATACCTTCACTTTTAGGTTTCCATTTGGAACCTAGGTCTCTAAATTCCTTATAAGTTTATATATTTCAGTGATGTATACTTTCTACTGGAATCGTATGTTCGATAACTAATGTTTCCTATTACCGTTGATCCTTTTACTATCTCTACCACATCAGGATTTTCCCTGACAATTTCATCTCACTATGCTAATAGGGTATTGCAGCTTGAACTGCTATAAAAATATGGCAGGTCTTGAGTTGCATTTGGTTAAATGACTGATAGATATGATTTTGATAGTAATCATAACTTATGAGAAACTTGTCTCTGGATAGAACGTTATCTGATTGGTTTAGATAACACAAACAACGCAGTCTTTTTAGAATGAAATCCAAACAAACTGCCAACTTCCGAAAACCTCGAAAGGACAACATAAGGATGGCGAAGATGTCATTACTATCCTTTGAAAAGAACTTTGCTTTTGGAATGGGCTATGCAGTGAGTTTTTCTTAATACATTATCTTAGTCTCTTTATTATTAAGTAAACTTGCACAGTTAGAGTAGGGCTGTCTATCCTTAGTTAACATACTTATACTGTGCTTAGTGGATGGGCCAATTGAATAGTCTAAAATGTTGACCACGTCAAATATTTTTAACAAAGAAGAAGTTTATGTCATTCATGGTGAGTCAATGACCAAAGAAATCACTTCACGAATAAAAAGAAATCCTCAAGTACCTGGCAATTTAAATTATCTTACAGAACCCGCCACGCGTCCGTAAGCCAAAATCAACATCATATGCAGAAACTTAAAAAACCAAATGAATTTTTACCTCCATCTTAACTCCAACAATTATCACAAGTCAGGGACGATGGGGAGTCCTTTTAAAGAGATAATCTTAGTTACTTACTTACGCCTCTTACCCTTCGTGGACTATAGGCCAACGACCAGGATCCTCCAACCAACTCTGTCCTGAGCTCTCCTTTCCAGTTGTTTCAAAGTGTTATTTATTCTTTTAATGTCTACCTCTGATTTCCAGTGCAATGTGTTCTTTGGTATGTCTCTTTTCCTTTTGCCTTTGATTACTTCCACAATGTGTCCTATCCACCTGTTCTATCCTTTGCTAATTTCCTCTTCAGATAGAAACTGGTTTGTTCTCTGACATAGTGGATTTTTGCTGATGATATCCGACAAACGGACAGTTTTTTTAGAATTACTTTTACTTTTTTGACGATGGTTTTAGTAGTTCTCCACGTTTCAGCTCCGTACAGTAGAACTGTCTTGACGTTCCTATTAAGGATTCTTTGATGTTGGCTTGCAGACAGTTGTTTTGAGTTCGACAAGTTATTCAGTTACAGCAAGGCAACCCTTGCTTGCCCATCCATGCTTTTGCATCTGCATCAGACCATCCTTGTTTATCGATGTCGTCTTGGTATGTAAAACGTTCCACCTCTTCCAGGGATACCTCATCAAACGTGATTTCGTTGGTGCTGAGTGTGATATTTTAATATCTTGCTTTTTCCCTAGTATACGTTGAGGCCTACTGCTGTAACGGCTACTGCAACATTGGTTATCTTCACCTGCACGTGATGCTGTGTATGGGATAGAAGGGCTAGGTCATCTGTGAAGTACAAATAGTCTGACCACATCCAAGCTTTCCACGATATTCCATGCTCCCCCTCAGATGTAGAGGTTTTCACAATCCAGTTAACCACCAGAAGAAAAGGAGAGAGAGTAATCAGCCTTGTCTGACTCCGGTTACCAATTGGAATGCATCTGTCAGCTGCCTTCCATAAACCACTTTGCAGTGTAGTCCGTCGTATGAATTTTTAATGTTGAGGACCTTCTCAGGTACACCATAGTGTCAAAGAAGGTTCTCATATCTACGCTATCAAACGCCTTCTCAAAGTCAATAAAGCTGATGTATAGTGACGAGTTCCATTCAACTGATTGTTCGATGATGGTCTGTAGTGTCGCGATTCTGTCTGTGCACGATCGATCTTTACGAAATGCGGACTGTCGGTCTCGAAGCTAGGAATCTACTAAATCTTTCATTTGTATGTATCATTACCAAGTTTTGATTTGATAATTTATTTATAATCTTTCATTTGGTTCAGCAACACTGTCCTGGTACCGATGGTAACGTGATTCCTCCATATTCCTCTCTTTAGCTGCGATCTCCTTTCTTTGGTATCTTGATGAGTTATCCTTTTTCCCAGTCTGTCGGCAATTGCCCTTTCTCCTAAATCTTTCTGAATAGGATGAAGAGCATGTTTGCAACTAATTTACGTCTGACTTTAGTGCTTCAGATGGTATAATGTCAGGTCCTGCTGCTTTCTCACTACTGATTTGTCTGATAGCAAGGCTGATTTCTCTGATTGTTGGCGGGGTAGCAGCTATGAGATGGTCTGTGTGTGTTACCTTGATGTCTGGTGCGTTCAGTGTGGCTGGTCTATTCAGGAGTTCTTCAAATTTTTCTACCCACCTGTTCCATTGTTCCTGAACCTAATTGATTATCTTGTTCTCTTTGTTCTTGACTGGTTGCTCTGGTTTATTATATTTCCCTGCTGGTTTCTTCTTTGTATCATATAGTTGTCCCATTTGCGTTCCGTTGTAGCCTTTTCCGATGTCATTGCCAGGTCTTCTATATACTACTGCTTGTGGGTTCTAATGCTTATCTTTAGTCGCTTGTTTGCATCTTTTCATTCAGCCTGTGCCTTGACTTTCTCTAGCCATTATGAACTCATCCGAAATTTTATGTTTCCAATGTTTCAGTTCCACATGTCACTCAACACAATAGTTACCCGTACATGTGATTTTTCACACCCCGATTTCCCAGGTTTATTGGCTTATAGTGTTAGCAAATAAACGATAAACAAAAAAAGTACATACTTCATCAGTAAAGCCAACAGTTACCTATTCGAAGACCATATATATATATATATATATATATATATATATATATATATATATATATATATATATATATATTACTTGTTATTTCAAAAGTTTAGGATAGCGATAGAAACACTAACTCACCAAAGATATCCACAGAACTAAGACTTCAGGAAAGGGACACGAAAAATATTGATTGATGACTAACAAAGCTGCCCCAAACATAACAGCGTCAAACAAATAAATAGCACTTTTAGTAATATGAGCGATCTATAAAATTAAATCAGATCAGCAAAATCAAATTGGAATAATAAAAACGAAAAGCAACAAAAGGTGAGGTGATAAGATTTAGAATACAGAAAATTTTGAAATACCTAGTAACATAAGTACAATCACTGGATATGTACACGTTCCATTATCACTAAGTTATGACTGGTACTGAAGAATAAAGGCTAGTGGGGGCGAACTTGAAGCCATAGCTTGTCGGTTGAAAATTAAGTATCTAGAGAACCAAGTAACTCTGTTAGCCAACAAAAAATCAAGCAAGAGGATAAAAGCCATTTAACAGTCTTATCATCATGGTACTTTAGAACTCCTTAGAGTAGGTATTGACTGCAAATCGTCACATAGAATAACTCCAGTAGATAGCTCAAGATGATACTGCACATAGTGATAAAGTCAATAAATCCAATAAAACACAAATTCAGTGAAACGGGATCGAATATAAAAACAATAAGTTACGAATAGACATAGATCTAACAACTAATGGTTGCTCAATACTTTCGTTATTCATTTACACTCGTTGTGTACATAAAAAAGGAGGGAATATTTGTAACCAAGATAACGAATGCTTAGAAAGAAATATTGTTTGGATTGAGGTCATCATCACCAACGGTGGGAGATGCTGAATGACAAAGCTCAGAATTAGTCGCCGTGGCGCAGATACATTTACTATATATCACCTTTTAAATCATGAATTTCAAAATTATCTATGAATCTGTTCTTAACCTTGAATCATAACATCCACACCTAATATTCCCTGTTGACAGTATTACTGTAGGCACCTCTACTACTCTGGGATTTGTCTTGACATTCTTATCTAATGTACCAAAGCAACTTCAAAAGATGCTCACATGTGACAGGTTTTATGTTGGGTAAGACCGACTGGTTAACATCGTCACGGAATTTGTTAACCGTTAACCCGAAGTTTGTGCTGATGATGTCGTTCAGAAGGACGATGAAAGCTCCACGACAAAACCATCCAGCTCAGAGAACAAACCTACATCAAAAATTCGTTAACCAGTATCCCATTGGAAACTGCCAGGGACAAAATTAGCTCAAAGTACATCTTGAATTTGTTCTCCATCCGTCATTCGAAATCTTCGCTCTATGATTATCTGGAAACTCTGTGGAGCTGAAATAAATCCCACAGTGTAGGTCACACTGATTGGGTCAACAATGAACACTCGTTTATATGTTGTTATTTTGGGTTCCATAAAAGTGAGAAGAATAAGGAGTGAGAAACGATGTCATTTTATAGTATCTGCATATCCATCGACGGGCTTCAGTCTGAATAGAATCAAGGATGTGTTTTACAGTTAATTAAACGATTTCCTCGGAGGTTGCGATGTCAACTAGAGAATTTAAGGTTGGCCCTGTAGCTGCAAAGAGGAATCGTTTGAAAGAGTGATGATTGTTCCCGGATTAAACAACGCAGGCCACCTTCTGCAGCTTTTTGTAGATTACAACTCGTTTCTGGCAACTTTTGTCTTCGCTACTTTTAAATTATATTAGATGTCTAATTAATTTTTATGAGTTATTTTACCTGTGTGTTACTGTGACTTACATAGAGAGTAGCTGTTATCTTCTTTCTACCCATAAAACACAAGCTCCCTCATCAGTCAGCTATCAACTTCAAATACTTTTCCTAGTATTTCAATTGTCATATCTATTTTGCCGAACAGCGAGTGTGTGTTCTTATCTTAGTGACATATTTTTCAGACCGGTTGTAACTAAAAAGAGGGAAACCTTAAAATAAAATATGGAGTGCTTACTGTATTCCCTAAAAATCGTTTTTTTCTTATTTTGATGAAAATTATTAAACGGAACACGTAGTATAAAGAGGAACAATAATTATAGAACATGACACATGACAATAACAGTTTATCCAAGTACACTGTTACGAGAATCCTAAATAGTCCCAGTAAAAATGGGGTTAACTGACATGAGAATTTTAACACGTACTATCAGGTTGCATGAATTAAATAAACACTTGTAGTCCTTACTTTCATCGTTAATGAAAATCACTTCCTTACTATTAAGTAAATAGTTTCTATTCGCTAGATAATACTTACCACTAGACGTTGAGAAACTTTGGCTGAAACAATCCCAAACGTCAACAGGAAAATAAAAGGTGATTGGTGATAAAGATTCACCGGAGAATTAATAGCAACCAAAACAGGAAAACCAAGTGCAAGTGTAAGAGGGCAAACTGGAAATAGTACACTAGTATTCTAAAACAGAGGTGAAAAATGTAATTGTTAATTATTACGCTCTTAAAAAATAGCATTCAATAAACCAATAAAAACTAAAAATAATGTGTTTACAATTTATTTTTTTTACTAAAGAGAACTTGTTTGTAAAAAAAAGTTGGTCGTATACAACTAATCTTATTGGTGTTTTGAACTATACAACACATATGGGTCAGCGGAAAGCGTATTAAAGTTTGTACTGAAATCTGTTGAACTGGAAATCAAATACGAAACTATAGTAGTAGATAAATCACTGATTCAACTAGAGAAACTTAAAGAGTAATGGGGAATTATATCTCATCATTTATTTACATAATCGATGTTCGGAATGTAGCGAAATGCTTTTGAAGTGATGAGTGATGCAAACTAGTAACCAAATAAAGGTTTCAGTATACAACTTTGGGCTATACTTATTCTATGGTAGTTAGTCCCATAAAATAGCGCAGAAGGAAAGAAATAAAACACTGAGATTCTGTTTTCCATGAATTTTCAGTAACATATTGGAAACCAGAATATATTTTCCAAAAAATCTTTAATCTTTCGTTCGTTTTTAGCAGTAACTATGTGAAGTGGTAACTATACCGTCTGTATTTCTAAGGAAAATTTGGAATCAACTTACAGCAACGGTTGTCCCGTATTTACCACAACCACCTTGAGAAATAGTATCAGCAAACTGAACTGCCAGAAGAAACATGACAATTGAGAACACGAGGAACTGAACAACCTTGAGTTCCAAACCGAAAAGTGGATCCTACACAAAGATTTTAACATAACAAAACATTTATAATAAGTGACAAAAAGAAACTAAATATTATCAAAACAAAACAATACAGAAATTTAGAAGAGATAAGATAATCCTATCAAATTTCCATACAACTTTGACAAGAAAATGATTCTAAAAGAGTATACTGGGAGCTAGGGACCGACTATTTCTGCTACCTTGACATGGTGGTCGGGCTTGTCTGTCGTAATGAACCAATCGAGCTCTACTGGCTGGAACAATCGTTTCCTAAGGTCCTACTGTGGTGTGGGTTACTTATATCCACAGAAGTAATATATAACGATGGTCGGGCATTAAATGTATTTCAGTAGAAGATTGATAACGAAAGAACGCGAACGAAACGCAGTTGGTATGAAAATACATGAACAACAATAATCAGAAACGATGGACTGATATTTGCAGAAGGAATAGTCAAGATTGAGACAACTGATTGACAGTTTGCAAACTAACTATTTACTGTATGGTTGTTAGATTTTACTGAAATAATCTGTAATTTCGTGCCTAAATACATTTGATCGTCCACATTGATGTTTTTATTCATTACACTACCATATCAGGCAGGTCGGTTCAAGAGCAGTAAGACTGAAAGCAGCAAACTCAAGGGCCGAGAGCGAAGTTGTACTGCTGATTGTACAAAGAAGTGGCGGCAGCAAGTTGTTTCTCTTAGACAACTAGCATAACAGGGATGTTGCCTTCCCACAAAGGAAGATTGGTCAGTCAGTCAGTCAGTTACAACGTAGAACTTCGTACGTAAGTACATCAGTTCGAGTTGCCATACCACATTAGCACAGAGATGAAGTTGTCGACTCAAATCCCATATTGGTAGAAGTAGTAAGAGTATAAGCATTATGTGAAAGATAAGGGTTTGAAGATGTTATTGAAGGAGTATAATCCAGTGAAATAAATTTGGAAAGAGAAAAAGGAAAAGGATACAAATAATTCAGAAGATTAGAATTTGGGAGAACACAAAGATTGGATGCACCTTCGCCATTGCAAACGATTTTGAGCCATGTCATTCAAGGTCTCTAACCATCGGTTGCTATCATCTCGCGAATCCCAACCAGGTAGTCTACACCTACCAACATGGCTCAGTCCACTTATCAGTGACTTCATGGATTTATGCCACGTTTTGGTCTGGCCGCCCCTTTCTTCCAACCTGCTCCTACACTATAAAGCATTGCACGTCGGGGCAGTCGGTGGTTGGGCATACGTAACACATGTCCCAGCCATCTCAACTGATGAAGTTTCACTACTTCATCAATCGATTTGCCATCCTTACCTAGTACCCGTTTCCTAACATCTGCATTACTTACCCGGTGTTCCCAGGATATACGAGCAATCCTTCGAAGACATCTATGATCGAATACTAGTAGCCTACGAATATCCTCTACTCTTATCGGCCATGTTTAACTGCCATAAAGTAGGACGGAACGAACTGCTGCACAGTAAACCCGTCCTTTTGTTGCTAGACGGATATCTCGCCTACGCCATAAATGATGCAAGTTGGCAAAAGCTAGACGAGCCTTCTGTATCCGTGCTGAGATTTCGTCACACACCAGACCACAAGGGCTGATGAGACTCCCAAGATAAGTGAAGCTGTCAACACGCTCAACTACTTCACTCTCTATCATTAGTTCAGGTGTCGATGCAACCCAATCCTGAAGTAACATTTTGCATTTCGAGGGAGAGAATCGCATCCCGAACATGCCTGCATAGTTGTTTATAGTGGTCAGAAGACTCTGCATTTTGTCAACTCCACCAAATAAAACTACGTCATCGGCGTATTCTAAGTCAGTAAGTGAGCCTCTTGGTAAAAGTTCAACTCCTGGAGATTGAGATGATGAAAGTGATATCTCTAAAAGCATGTCAATGACAAAGTTAAACAAGAATGGGGAGAGTGGACAGCCCTGACGAACACCACTTGAGGTAACCACTTCTGATGACAGTTCGCCATAGGCTCTAACTCGACCAGTTGTGTTCGAGTAGAGAGCCTTTATGAGGTTAATGTACTTATTTGGTACTCCTTTCACTGACAAACACTGCCATAGAACCTCACGATCAACGGAGTCAAATGCCGCCTTAAGGTCAAGAAATACTACTATTGTGGGACGTCTGAATGTATGTCTATGTTCTAGGACCTGACGTAGAGTGAATATCTGGTCTATACAACCAGGTCCAGGCCAAAAACCAGCTTGGTTTTCTCTAGTCTGCTCTTCACGAGCTTTGGTTAGGCGTCCAAGTATTATTGAAGCTAATATTTTAGACACTATATTAGTCAAACTGATTCCTCTGTGATTGTCACAGGAGGACTTTTGTCCTTTCTTATAGACTGACACATTCAGTGATTTGGACCAGTCAGATGGAATTACGTCCAGTTCCCAGATTCTACCTAAAACCTCAGTCAATCTCGCTGCTAGTACTGGACCACCATCCTTAAAAATCTCAGGGGTAGACCTGTCAGGGCCTGTTGCTCTCCCATGCTTCAGATTTCTTATAGCTTTTTCAACCTCGTAGAGAGTTGGAGGACTTACCTCAATTTGCCATTCAGGACGACTGGGGATCGTGGGTAATTGAAGTATGGCTGACGGCCAGTTGAACTGATTCCTAAAGTGTTCTGTCCATCGATCCAATCTCCTGGATTGAGAATGAATGATATGCCCATCTTTGTCTGAGATAGTTTCGCTAATAGTTGGGTTCCTAATACCGGTTTCTTTAATAAGTCTGAATACTTGTCTGCTGTTACCTATTGCCGCTGCCTTTTCCATCTCTCTTGCTTTCGCTACTCACCACTGTTCACGATCATTGCGTAGGCTTCTTATTAGCCTTCGCTTAAGCTGACTCCGCTCTTCGTTATGATCAGAGCCAGGTGGGATGAGTTTTCGAGCATCTATCAGTGCGGTAGATGCTGTTGAGATCCATTATTTCTCCCTGACCTTATGGCTTACCTTACTAGCGGATATCACTGCTGTTTCCACAGCTTTTCGGATGTCATTCCACGCTGCCTCGGGGTGGGCACAACTTACATGTCTGTCTAACTGTTTTCCAGTTGTTCCTGAAATATATTCTTAGCTTGCTTATCATTAAGTAGAACCCTTAGAGGCTTCCCTGCAGTGTCTTTCCTACGTCCAGTAAGAAGCAGACATATAGGTGCTCGCACTAGAGCATGATCTGAGTCTAAACATGTGCTCCAGAATGAGCGACAGTCTTCTATCGAGCCCCTCCATCGGTGGCTGATAGCGATGTGATCTAATTGGGTCCAACGTTGGGACGAATTCGAGGGTCGCCATGTCAAAAGATGTTTTTCCTTATGCTTAAAGTTAGTATTTGCAAGAAATAGGCGGTTATCTGAGCACAGCTGCAACAGACGGTCGCCATTATCTGTTCTTTTAGCCACGACACCATAAGATCCACTCAGGTGTCTTTCCCTTTCACTTAGTTTACCTACTTGAGCATTAAAGTCACCAGCCACTATTACTACATCAGAACGCCTAGCTTTTCGGAGAAGGCCAGAAAGTTTCCTGTAAAACTCATCTTTTATATCGTCTGAGCTGCAGTAAGTGGGAGAGTAGGCAGAGACGACGAAGAGGCAACGACGAGTTTCCCTATCTTTCCGATTCCTTACTGATCCGTTTAGTCGGGCAGCGCATAGACGACTGTCTACTGGGATCCAGTCTAAAAGAGCTAGTTCTGCCCTACGACTTAATGCTATACCTACACCAGCGAGGCCACGGGAAGCGGTATCAGGGCTTCCAGATACACGAAGCGTGTATCGAGATGGTTCTTTATTTTGATTAAGTGAGGTCAAATGAATAACGCTACTCGGATCTTGTATGCGCGTTTCGGAGACGCAGCACACATCGATGGTGTAAGATTCTAGAGTTCTAGCTAAGGAAGCCTGTTCTCCTATTTGGCACAATGTTCGGACACTAAAAGTTCCTATATGTAGTTTAGAGCGTGGTTTCAGGAGACCAGGAATAACGTTCCGTGTACTTGAATCGTTTGCCCTAGCGGTGCGAGGTGATAAAAGGACGTGGGAAGGGTTAGTCGTGGAGATAAGAGAGTTATTAGAAGGTGTAGGAAGGATTTGAAAGTGACCAACTTGGTCTCGTGTGCTGCTACGGGTATAAGGGCTAATATCACTTCCCGGTTGCCCACACCGTGGAAGGGTATTTCTTGAGGGACCTGAAAAAGAAGTTGGATTAATGCTGGTCTTAACGAACTGGGAGCGTGACCGCAGTGCCCACAGGACAACTGCTTGAGGTCGGTCACGCACGGCCTTTTTGTGGAGGATTTTTGACGTGTTAGCTCCGTTCTTCAAAGGACCTTACCGCCGGAGACGGAAATCCGTGGGATAAGGCGAGGTGTGCATTTTTAGGGTCGACCTTTTCTAACCCCACCCCTCCTTGTGGGAAGGCAGCATCGCTGTCATGCTGGTTGTCTGAAGGAAACACCTTACTGCTGTCACACCTCTGTACAGTCGGCAGTACGACTTCGCCTTCGGACCTTGGGATTGCTGCTTTTAGTCTTACCGCTCTTCAACCGACCTGTTTGGCATGGTAGGACCTCGAGGAACGATTGTTCCAGCCAGCATAGCTCGACTGCTTCATCACGATAGGCAAGCCCGACCACCACGTCAAGGTAGCAGCAACGGTCGGGTTGGAAAAGGTTGACCCTATAAATCCACGACTCGTCTTATCCTACGGATTTCTGTCCCCAGTGGTAAGGCCCCAACAAGTACGGAGCTAACACGAGAATTACTCACAAAAAGGTCGTGCGTGACCGACCTCAAGTATTTGTCCCTTGAGCTCTGAGGTCACTAAAACCAACTCTAACCCAATTTCTTTTTCAGATACATCTGGAAGAATCCTTCCACGATGTGGGCAGCCATGAAGTGATTACCACCCTCATAATTCTAACAGCACTCAAGACCACTGTAATCATGATTAATTCCCCCCTTCAATTCTCATTATCCCTTCCACATCGACTATTAACTCTACACTTCCTCCTCAAGTGTCACCATGGCCAACGATTCTAGTGCGCGTAATACTGTCCCAAGTTTAATGAGACCTCGCTCCAAACTACAAATTGAACCCCCTATGTCAAATCGGCCAGCAGGTCTCCTTGGCTAAGACCCTAGAATCTCGCACCATTGATATATCCTGTGTCTCCGAAACACACATACAGGGTCCTAGTGTGGTCATTCACTTGACCTCTCCTCGCCAAAATTGGGAGCCGACGAGATACACCCTCCGTGTATATGGCGACACGACGGCAATTTTTCGTAGACTGACGGGTATAGGCATAGCACTAAGTATGAGGGTAGAACAAGCACTTTTGGAATGTTTCCCTGTTAAAAGTCGCATGTGTGTTGTTTGACTAGATGGCTCCGTAAGAACTCGGAAGGATAGACACACATCGTTGCCTTTTCGTCGTTTCCGCCTACGCTCCCACTGACTGCAGCCTAAATAAAATGAAAGATGAATTTCGCAGACAGCTTTCTGAACTTCTTCAAAAAGCTAAACACTTAGACACAGTACTTGTAGCAGGTGACTTTAATGCCCAAGTAGGCAGCTTAAGCCAAACAGAAAGACATTTAGGTGGATATTTTTGTATTCCGGCTCAGCGAACAGATGATGATGGCCATCTGCTGCAACTGTGCTCAGACAATCGTTTAATTCTGACAAGCATCTACTTTAAAAATAAGGAGAGACATAGTCAAACATGGACTCAAATAGACCATATTGCCATCAGCCATCGTTGGAGAGGCTTGATGGAAGACTGCCAATCGTTCTGAAGTACATGTTTAGACTCTGATCATGCTCCAATACGAGTACGCATTGGCTTGCGCCTCAATGGACGCAAAAAATCCACACTAAGAAGACTCATTAGAACTGAACTCAGTGACATAATGCTTATGCTCTTACCACTTCTACCACTATGGGATTTGAGTCGACAACTGCATCTCTGTGCTAATGTGGTATGGCAAATCGAACTGATGTACGTACGTACGGAGTTCTACGTTGTGACTGACTGAGCTCAGTGACGAGAAAGCCAAAAGTAGATTTCAGAAACAACGGAGGTCACACTCAGGTAATTCTGAAAACGAGGCTTACCCAGATGTTGCTTGGAAAGATTTATAAAAAGCTGTGGGAACAACAGAGACATTTATGAGTGATTTGAACCAAAGGGTCACGAAAAACCAGTGGATTTCTGTGACATCTGTTGCACTGATAGATTCCTGTAAACTTATCCCATCAGGCTTTGAAAGCGATGACGACTGAAATCAGATCTATGTTAACCAAAAGTCTACGGAACGATCGTGAACAGTGGCGGGCAAAGAAAGCAAAAGAGATGGGAAAGGCAGTAGCTGTATGTAACACTAGAAAGCATTTCAGACTAATAAAAGAAGCCGGAATTAAGAAGTCAAGTGTAAGTGAGATGATCTAGGAGGAAGACGGTACTCTTATCTGCTCTCAGTTCAGACGTCTAGAACAATGGGCGGAACATTTAAAGGAGCATTTCAACTGGCCTTCAGCTACCCACCATTCCCAAACAGCCTAAATGGAACATTGAGATAAGCCCCTCAACTCGAATTGAAGTTCGAAAAGCTATAGCTAATCTGAAACAAGAAAAGCAGCTGGTCCAGACGAATCGGCTTCATAGGTCTTTAAGGATGGTGTTTCAGATTGAGTGATTAGGTAGACTAATGTTTCAGCTAAAGTCTGCGGATTGGACGTACTCCCATCTGACTGGTCGCAATCACCCGAACATTACTAGTCGAGTCAAAGCTTATAGAGAACTGTCATCTGATTTTGCAACCTCAAACGCTACCCTACAAGGCTGTCCATTATCTCCATTGTTGTTTAATTTCATCATAGACCCTACTGCTGGAAATGTTCTCATCGACTGGATTTTCAAGAACTGATTATTATTATTAATGGGTTTATTCAATATTATATTTTGGTACAATATAGAAATCTCAGCACAAAGTGTTTCAACAAGTTTCTTCTACATCAACAAAAACAACAAAAAGGTCAAAGAAAAATCTTAATTTATACAACTTTTCAATTAGAGACATGCTTAAGAATACAGGTTATTGACTAGGTCAAATCTAACAATCTGTTTGTCACAGAGTATATTTGCTAGGTAAAGCAATACAGAATTTTTATACCTTTGTTTGTGTGCATAGATTTCAATGTATTGACGTCTCGTTCTACCAGAACATATACAAAGAGAAAGATATGAATGAAGAGGATGGTTAGTATCTGATAACGCCTACCTGGAGTTCGCAAGACTTTAGATATCTATCCACAACCATATTATTAATGACCTCAAACGATTCACCACACATCCTGCTAACTGCTTTCAGCACTCTCCGCAATACAGAAAAGTCTTTTCTCAAAAACCCAAGAAAGAATAATGGAGAACAGCAAAAAATAATAGGTAATATGCAGGAATCGATAAATTGTAACAGTATATGTTGGGTAGTCCTAAAGGTATGCAGCCTCTTCATGTAGTAATTCAGACGGAACACTTTCTTCGATAACAGTAAAACATGAGAAGACCAAGAGAGATCAGAGGGAAAGGTAAAGCCAAGATAACTGACCTTCGACATTGTGTTTATCAAAGAATCTCCGATGGCACAAGCATCATGGGATCCCAGCATGGTGTTAAGGTGCTGTCCATGTCCTAGGCTAAAGTTAACAGCTGGACATTTAGACAGATAAAGTATGAAACCATTAACAATAGACCACCATTCAGTATGAGACAAAAACTCATTCATTTCCATGGGATATAAAGAGGTAGAAATCAGTATACATACAGTGGGGTCGTCCGTATAACTCACAAAAGTGTTTTCTGTCGAAGATAGCAGATCATGCAGAAAACAGGTGAAAAAACAGCTCCTTGTGGCACACCTTCATGAGACAGTAGAGACGTTGAACGTTTTCCTCCAAACACAGTGTGCTGTTTTCTTACAGAGAGGTAGGAACATAGCTGTTTATCCAGCTGTCAGTGTTGAAATGTAAGTAAAAGTTGTCTTGGGATACAATCATAAGCAGAAGTATAGTCCAGAAAAGCGCATCTAACATACTTCTTACCATTTTCCAAGCCGAACACTATATTGTGATGCGGAACAGCAACGGCATCTAAGGTGCTTCTTTTGCATTTGTAAGCAAACTGATACGGATCACTGTGTTCTTTTATCGCTGGTTGAAGCGGGTGTCAAATTTTTTCCATTATTTTGAGGAAAAGAGAGGCTATTGCTATGTGTCTAAATTTCACATTTTCATCACCAGATACTTTCTTAGGTAGGTGGATTATCTTTATCAGTACTTGAAGTCACTAACTTCTAGTCTGAGCCATGTTGGTAGATGCAAACTACTTGGTAAGGGTCCGAGTGACTATCGTAACCAAAGGTTGGAGACTCTGTGTGACGGCTCAGAATCGATCGCAATGGCGTAGGTGTATACATTCTCTGTCTCCCCTTAAACCCTGAGATTAAAATTGCTTCATATATTTCTTTCTTCCCGTACTATATACTTATATACAACATTTCTTTTATATATTACTACTGTTGAAGTAACTACTTTTATGAATTTGGTGATCATCTTGTTGTTCTAATGAGGTTATGGCAACTTTGACCGACGCATATGTGTGCCTGGTCCTACGTTGTAGCTGATGACTGACTTTATCTTTCTCCGCATTTACTGATATGGATCAGAATCGATCACAGTGGCATAGGTGGATACACTCTTCCAGGAGGTCCAATTATTGACTTAGAATACACAGATGACATAGTTCTGCTTGATAAAAACGCTGATAAAATGAAGCCTTTTCTTAGCATTGAACAGCAACGACTGGATGTTTGGGATACGTTTCTCCCTATCTAAATGCTAGTTGTTGCTCCAGGACTGGCCTGCATCAACAACTGAACTAAGAAAAAGAATCGAAGTAGTCGGACGCGTCAACAACTTCACTTATCTTGGAAGTCCGACCAGCCCTAATGGGTTGTGTCTGATGAAATCTCAGCACGGATTCAAAAAGCTCGTTTGGCTTTAGCCAACTTACGTCACCTATGGCGAAGGTGATATATCCATCTATCGATTAAGGGACGAGTACACTGCGCAGCAGTCTGCTCTGTTTTACTTTACGGATGAGAAAAGTGGCCATTAAGAGTAGAAGATACTCGTAAGTTACTAGTATTTGATCACAAATGTCCTAGAAATATTGCCCGCATCTGCTGGGATCAACGGGTAAGTAATAGCGCGGTTAGACGCAGGGTATTAGGTAACGATGGTAAATCAGTTGATAAGGCTGTAAATCTCCACCGACTGAGATATTTGGGCCACGCAATACGCATAACTAAACACCGATCATTACGTCGCGCAACGCTGACTAGTGTTGGAGAAGGATGGAAAGAAGTTAGAGGTGGTACGGTAACTTGGATTGATGCATATGTGCCTAGTCCTACGTTATAGATGATTAACTGACTGACGGACATTTGTAATAAAGCTTTAAATAACGAACGGCGTACTTTCTAAGAAGCTCAAAATCTATGCCCTTATTCATGCACTATACTCACTTTCAGTTTTCGAGATCCAGGTTGACAGAAAATAATCTGACATTGTGGATGCATTGAGATTTGAAATAAATGAATTATAGAACTAGCTATGTGCAAGTCCCATATTTACTTATTTAATAAATAGTGATGCAACTGGATATCAATGTCCTACACAAAAACAGGATATAGAGACGTGAAGGAATAGAGAGAGAGGTAGTATAACTAAAAGTGAACGAAAGCAGTTTATAGTTAGAGGAATTGTTTAGTCAGAAGAGTCCTATTTTGTGACGATCGTAAAAGAAAACTACGATAGGTTCAATATTGTCCCATAAGATGTCAATGGAAATGGTTTTACTAAAACTGTAAACTACTTAAAGTTTTACAAACCTCTGTCTACTATAGAACGATGTATTAATTAGTTCTTTAATTCGACTTATTATTTCCTAAGAGTGTATACTACATATTCTGTTAATCAGAAGCAATAAAAACCAATCGCTCCCCAACTTCCGAAAATTCATGCTTATTATTATCTAGTTTATCAATACCCTATATATATATATATATATTGGAATATAAAATAAGATTCCCAGAATGGCAAGACAGGTTCCTTTCAGCCACTACGTGCTTACGCAAGGCATTGAGGATAATAAAAAAAAACTCACTTTCATGCTCCAAATAGAGTGACCAAATATTGAAGATATCGTCCCAAATAAAATTCCAATTAAAAGTACCTCTGTCACTCCGACCCTACAAAACTCTACAATTATGCTCACTTACCGGTCAAAGGCAAGAACTCCCGTGACATAACATCGCCAATGGGCTACATAAAAATAAGCTTGGATACAGAAGTATTGAATGAACATCAACATAGGCCAGTCATCCAAACCAATGACGATGAAATAACTTATGGGGAGGATACCTAAACAATTAGAGCGTACAGATAGAGTTACATGTGGATAAAGCATCACAACCATGGTCAAACAGTTCACCAAGCTGAGAACAAGACCCTGTACGGCGAGCTTGCAAGCCATCTAGGGCATCTAAAGTTTGGTACGCGAATACACACACTACAAACACCAACGAAGTAAAGAAACAAGCCTTAAAAAATGTGATTGGTATATTTGCATACCCCATAAGACAACAGCAAACACAAAGCAAATACATTGGCGAGAAGACCAATTATAGTGAGAGTATTGGGAGCAATATATGTTGGTATATACAAAGAAGATACACGCCAAAAGTCCTTAAGTAAGTTGTCACATATGCCTTCTCCTTCACAGTGGTACTTATGTTCAAGCAAACGATTTAACTGGTCTTTGGAGATTGACTTGCCGACTACCCATGGGGCCATACCCAAATTCTAACGAAAACTTTTGTAAAATGCGCTATATAAATTAACAAATTTTTACAAACAGATTTCGTTTAGACTTTCTCTAATGAGAATAAAAATTCATTTCATGTGAATTGTTTTGAATTTTTCAGTTATTCATAAAAAAACTCGGGGAATGAAAGACACCGTTTTCACGATTCTAATCCTTTTAATGGTTGTGGTTTACCTCACCAGCAAAAAATACTAAAATCGTTCAAATGGTTCTAAACGGAATAGAAGAATCTTCCGCTTAACAGGCTTCCATATCTATTAACGGTCAATCACCGATGCCTCCAGGTAAGAACCTGGGTATATCTCAAGAAAAAAAGGAAAAAAATGGTGAATCGTAGCGAGATACTGTCTTTAGTCCAGAAGAATATTTCAAGTTTTCTCTTGAAGAACTCCTGAGAGGTCTCTTGAGCTAGCTAAGCAGGCAGCGAGTTCCTGAATTCGAGTACTCTTCAGGTGTAGGAGATGTACTGCTTTATTTCCGTACTCTAAATGGGGACGAATAAAACTGTTGAAGATTATGTGGAAAGTTCTTCTGTGAAACTGGCCAAAGGTGTGCTTCAATGTTACCAGTGCAAAGTTTACTCGAAAGTCGTTTTTGTCATAGTTAACGTAAGCCTTCAAGTCATAGGGTACCAACACTCTTAAATCTTTCTCGACTTGGGATACTTCTAGAGAGGAGTTTCCTAAGTTGTAACGGTAGTCTACAACATGTCGCAGATGGACTACTTTACACTTTGAAGTGTTGAAGGTAAGTCTGTTGTCATCTTCCCAACTTTGAAGTCCAGTCAGATCCTCCTGAAGTACCAGTACATCCTCTTGGTTGCGTATCTCCCTCCAAAGTTTCACATCATCAGCAAAAAGCAATAAGTCAGATCGTTTATATAAATCAAGAAGAGAAGAGGTCCTAGTATTGAGACCTGGGAAGCCCCACTAGGACAGTTCATAGTCTGAGAGAGAGTGAAGTTAACCCTGACTTTAAAATGTCGATCATTTAGATATGAAGTCAGCTAATCAATTAAAGGTGGTTTGATACCTAATCGTTCGAGCTTATTGCTAAGACATATATGGTTGACCCTACCAAAAGGTTTTGGGAAGTCAAGGCAAATGATGCCAACCTTCCTCTTGCGATCAAGCATGGTTGTCCATCTGTCCACCGCAGTCAGCAGGTTGGTTTATACAAGAGTGATCCTTCCTGAAATCATGCTGTTGGGGTGAGAAGAAATTTAAGGGTAATAAATAGTCTTGTACACCATCGCATATCAGGGACTCCATAATTTTAGAAGGTATGGAGAGAAGGGCCACTGGTCGGTAGCTTGAGGGTTCGCTGCGTCGACCTCTGAAAATTGGTGTGATGTGAGCCAGCTTCCAAATTTCCGGTAGTTTTCCTCAACTTGGCAAGTGTGAGAACATCATACTAAGCGGTGCTACCAGGATTGAAGCTGCCCCCCTCAGTATAGGAGAACGAACCGTATCCGGATCAGTAGAAGTGTCTTTTCTAAGGCGTTGCAGTTTATGGAATATCAGGTCAGCGCTCAGGTTTATTTCGGAATGTCCTGCGAATTGCAGATGAAGCTTTCACCAGTGTAGTTGATGTGGGTCGGTTGAAATGTCCGAGAGTATTGCTCAGTCAAAAGGTTAGTAGTGTCACCGTCGTTATTTGTCGGACCATTAGGACCTAGCAGTTGGGAAACTCCAGTTTTTGTTTGTCGAAGAGAGGTTGTATAACGGAATAAGCTTGTAGCTGTAAATAATTCCCCGAAATAAATAGCTTTCTAAATGTTCGACATTAGATGCTGACCATGTTGTTTAAGTGGACCTGTTTAACTGAAGGCTTTCGGTCATGTATCCGCACTAGATCACGTTTCGACTCGGCGTGGGACACAGCTCCTACATTTCAATAGCTAGCTAAGAACGAATGCCTCTCGATATATTGGTAACGTATCAAATATGTCTTTACTACCTCTTCTCGTCTGACTTCTAATTTCTATCGGGCGTAAAGAGGTTTCGAATATAGAAGTTACTACTGTACTACTGTACTAGTTGTAAAACTAGAATACCAGTCGTATCCTCAAGCTTTTCGGATTGGAGACAAATTTATCGATGAGCTTGATCTGGTACTGAAGCCCCTCTTCTTTTATTGACTTTTTGCATATGTTCCTTATATGTTTGTATTGCCTGTACGCGCCGTTGTTATCAGTTCGTTTGTATTCAGCCCAACAGCGCCTTTTAGGCTTAGCAAACAAAGAGTACTGTTCTTGATGACTTAGGTTGCTTGTAGCTTTTGGGGACCGTTTGAGGAACTGGATGCTAAGTAGCACATAAGAGCGTATGCAGCGAGAAATCCCAATGAGTATTCAGTTCAAGTTGATGGTGATTTACACCTTCAGCTTTGCGAACGGGAAGTTTAGTCCTAACGTGATTTACATTTCTCAAACTTTTGCTGTGTTCTTACGCAACAAAGTTGCCATTTCTGTCATAATCATGAACCTTATTGACAACCCCGACCTTCCTCTCAGTTTGCAGAATAAAAATGATAGGATGCTCTGGGGAGAATTAAACAAGAGGCTTGAACTCCCTAGAATAGGGCCTTTGACCGTCACACGGCTCACTCGGGGGAAGGACTCTAACCACCTAAACCACCCGAGGCTGCTTCGTGTTACCCTTAAGAATGCCTCCGACGTAGAGGATGTCCTGCTAGCCAGTCACTTACTGAAGTCCGATGGGAACGTAAGAATACTGCCCGACATACCGTATTCTGAACGAAATCTCATCCGGAACATCCCTAAGGAATCTCACGAGGCGTTCTTCCGTGGACGAAATATCATTGTGCAAGGTGTACCGGAAAATATGGACCCAACTCAAGCAAACTCTGATATTCGGGAATGGAAATTCATTAAGCATTCCTTAAAGCTCAAGAACATATTGACCCAACAGGTAATGCGACTAGCCAAGAGAGACGGAGACTCTAGGCCCCGGCTGTTGAAGATAACCTTCCCCTCCTCCCACATGGCGGCTGCAACTCTGGAAGCATTTCGTGCCAATAGACGTCGGTTGCCAACTGGCATCCATATGCATCCGGATAGGCCCCACGACAGCAGGATCAAGCACAAACGAAAGCTGGAGCTGACAATTCCACTCGTGGACTGTCTTGATCATAGAAAAAACGTGCAAAGGACAGGGACTACCAACTCGGTAAACATCGTATAGGTAGGCTACCTGTCCACTCACACACGGCTCATATAGACAAACAGGAAGAAGCTCACGCGTTCCAAATTGAAAGTATAAACTGCCTATACACGAACGCCGCGAGCTTGCCAAACAAAATGGATGAGCTACGCGAACTTAGCAGCGCTAATGATGCCCATCTGATAGGAATATCCGAAACTTGGATAACGTCTCAGTTTACGGACCAGGAGTTAGCAATAACTGGGATGTCTTTATTTCGCAACGACAGAAAAACAGGAATGGGGAGTGGGGTAGCACTATACATACGGTCATGCCTGGATGCGCACCAACTTCACAACCAAGAGTTTCACAATCTTGACGAGTCAGTATGGTGCTCAGTAAGATTGTCTACCACCTCGAGGTGTCTAGTTGGGGTCATTTACAGGAAGCCCACTGCCGACATCGAGTATGACAAACGTCTTCTGGAAGGATTAACTCGCTCTACGCGTCTCGGATTCTCTCATATCCTGATTCTAGGGGACTTCAATCTCCCTAGAATCAACTTCGCGGAACATACATACATTGGTGGTGCCAACTCTACTGAAGCTCTGTTCTTCAACCTTATCGGTGACCTGGGATTATTTGAAAATGTGAAGTCGGCAACTCGTTGGAGAAACAGTCAGACGCCGTCGCGCTTAGACTGGGTATTCACAAATGAAGAATTCCTAGTTGACGACCTCTCAATCCTGGCTCCCCTGGGGAAAAGTGATCACGCCGTCTTATCATTCAGCTTTGTCAGCAAAACGGAGCTACGATATCCTACTAGCAACAAGCGCTGGAACTTCAAACGGTTGAATGTGTTAGCTTTACGGGACTATCTACAACAGGTGGATTGGGATGTTCACCCTCAACTTGAAGTGGATGCTCATTGGGATTTTTTACTGCACACGATCTTATGTGCTACTGAGCATTCAGTTCCTAAAATGATCCCAAAAAGCTACAAGCAACCTCCAATCATCAAGAACCGCACTCGTCGTTTGCTAAGCCGCAAAAGGCACTGTTGGGCTGAATATAAACGAACCGATAACAACGGCGCGTACAGGCAATACAAACATATAAGGAACATATGCAAAAAGGCAATAAGAGAAGACAGGCTTCAGTTCCAGACCAAGCTTATCGATAAATTTGTCTCCAATCCGAAGAGCTTATTCCGTTACGCAGCTTCTCTTCGACAAGGCAAAACTGGAGTTTCCCAACTGCTTGGTCCTAATGGCCCGACCAATAACGACAGTGATGCCGCTAACCTTTTGGCTGAACAATACTCCCGGACATTCCAGCTGACCCACACCAACCATACTGACGAAAGCTTCACCTGCACCTGTACAGGACTTTCCGAAGTGGACCTGAGTGCCGACCTGGTGCTCCGTAAACTGCAGCACCTAAGAAAAGACACTTCTCCTGGTCCAGATATGGTTCATTCCGCTGTTTTGAGGGAAGTAGCTTCAATCCTGGCGACACCACTTAGCGTGATGTTTGCACACTCGCTAAGCAGAGGCAAACTACCGGAAATTTGGAAGCTGGCACACATCACACCAATTTTCAAAGGAGGTCGGCGCAGTGAACCCTCAAGCTACCGACTAGTGGCCCTTCTCTCCATACCTTCAAAAATTATGGAATCCCTAGTATATGACGGCATACTAGAATACTTATCATCCTCAAAGTTCTTCTCGCCTCAACAGCATGGTTTCAGAAAAGGTCATTCTTGTATGACCAACCTGCTGACTGCGGTGGATAGATGGACAACCATCCTTGATCGCAAGGGGAAGGTTGATGTCATCTACCTGGACTTCTCCAAAGCTTTTGATAGGGTCAACCATGCATGTCTTATCAAGAAGCTTGGACGATTGGGTATAAGACCCCCTTTGATTGATTGGCTCTCTTCATATTTAGAAAACCGACACTTTAAGGTCAGGGTTAACTTCACTCTCTCTCAGGCTATGGAATGTCCTAGTGGGGTCCCCCAGGTCTCAATACTAGGACCTCTTCTCTTCTTGATTTATATTAACGATCTTCCCCAACAAGTTTCATCTGACTTATTGCTTTTTGCTGATGATGTGAAACTTTGGAGAGAGATACGTAATCATAATGACATACTAGTTCTTCAGGAGGATCTGACTGGACTTCAAAGTTGGGCAGACGACAACGGACTTACCTTCAACACTTCAAAGTGTAAAGTAGTCCATCTGAGACATGTTGCAGACTATAGTTATAACTTAGGTAACTCCCCTCTAGAAGTTTCCCAAGTTGAAAAAGATTTAGGAGTGTTGGTACCCTATGACCTGAAATCGTATGCGAACTGTGACAAAAACGCCTCTCAAGCAAACCTTGCACTGGTAACATTGAAGCGCATTTTTGGCCAGTTTGATGGTAGAACCTTCCATATAATCTTCAACAGTTTTATTCGTCCCCATTTAGAGTACGGAAACATAGTATTTCCTCCCTCCCTCCAAAAGGATAAGGACACTCTGGAACGTATACAACGTCGAGCCACGAAATCAGTTCGGGGACTCAAATTCAAACCTTACGAAGAGCGCCTCCAATCACTTAACCTTTACCCGTTAGAGTACAGGCGTCTTAGGGGTGACCTTCTTATGACTTACAGTATACTTAACACTTCTGGTCATCCTCTTAAACATCTTAAGCTTAGTCATAACACTAACCTGAGAGGTAACACCCAGAAATTGGAGACCCTACATAGCAGAACAGACTGCAGACACAACTTCTACTCCGTTAGAGTTGTCAAGTGCTGGAATTCGCTGCCGACTGAGCTAGTCCAAGCGACCTCCCAGGAGTCCTTTAAGAGGAAACTTGACCTATTCTTAAGGACTAAGGATAACATATTATTATGATTTACCAAATTCTTTTTTTCCTCTATTATCGTTCATATACCTAGGTTCTTGCCTGGAGGTATTGGTGATCCACTGCTACTAGACACGGAAGCCCGTTAAGCGAAAGCTTCTTCTATTCCGTCCTCAACCATTTGAACATCCCAATCCACCTGTTGTAGATAGTCCTGTAAAGCTAACAAATTCAACCGTTAGAATTAATAAGTTATTCACGGAATTTTGACTAGGTTATATTTTCAGCAATGAAGAAAGATAGGCTGGTATTTCTGAATAATGTAAATTAGCCAGTCTGCGTGTATAGGCTAATCATAGTGACTTTGTTTATATTATTACTAGAAATTACCCACCATGGCAACAGACTCGATCGCAACAAGAAGTAAGCATCGCCACGTTTTGTTCAGAGAATACTACTCTCGTTTGGGAACATTATATGGATGAAAATAAGAAGTCACTGGATGACATGCGCGCAGAAAACAGCGATATGAGCAACGGTTCAGCAAACAACACACTTGGATCTCAGACATCAGAATACTATCGAATTGATAAAAGATTGCCATATCGCTTCAATAATCCTGGTAGACATTAACTAATACTCATATCTGGTAGATAAGTTTGGGGGATATGATCGTCCGAAGCTGAACCCGCTGTATAGAACGACCAATTCAGAGTATGGTAGGCTTAAACCAAACGTACATACGATGAATGTTGTCTATTACAACAAGAATCAAGAATTTTCCAAGGTATTCCACATAACTTCCATGCTGATTTTTAGCGGTACATGAAAGCTGGCAATTACAGAAATCACTCCCTGAATACTGCAACCGATCATAAATATTCATAATATCATGAGTATATATACTCATAGCAACTACTATGCCATCGATTCAGAAAGCCCAGATGAACTATAAGATGCGACCTAACATGTTAGGCTTATTTCACTTATCACATCTTTGTGTGTAATTTTATCTATGAAAATAGTGTATGTATCCTACTCAAAATACAATTTGCTTGTGAATTTATGATTTAGATGTTGAAGATACCAGAGGTATTGTAGTTTGACAACACCTTACCAGTAACACCTTCTATAATTTAATCACGCCCACCCAGTGAAATCATAAGTCAGAAGCGAGGAGGTTAGGAGATATATTTGATAGATTATCAATATATCAAGAAATGACTGATCTAAACAGGCTAGTGATCGCAGGATTAGTTGATCACAGCGTACCTACTCGTGATCCGGTGCGGAGGCATGACTGAGCATCTTCAGCTTGATGAGTCTATTACAACTAATGTGGCCAACATCCAATGTCGAAGACTCACAGAGCTATTTATTTTGGGGATTTATTTACCGCTACAATGTCCTTATTGTTTCTGTAGTTCAGCTAACCAGCTTAAGATTCAAGGTTTAAATTAATATATGTGAAGTTACTGTAAGAATACTGAAGGTGATTCTATGACCAAAAGTTTTGCCAAGGAGAGGTGGGAGATTGATATCTTCGTACTAATATGCATATTTATCAAGAAAAAGTTAGATAATAGTTAATAAGGTGATCGTTGGCTATATGCAGATTTGTACATTGAGGGAACTAGCAGTGTCTCTCGAAACTTGCATCTTTGAGAAAATTGGTGTCATACGTCCACAACACCAAGGCTAAATTTCGTGATCATCTCAGAGGAGTGGACAGTTAAAGCAGAAGTCCTCGTTGCTAATGCTTGGCATGTCCTTGAGAATCTATAAACATAAGTCACCAAACCGTAAGTATCGTAGGCAATACCATGTAGCATCCTACCAAGGCTCAGAAAAGACATCTGAATCCTTCTTTGTAAAAGATAAAATATTTGAGAAAAATGTGAGTCAACAAGGACTGACCAAACTAAGTCTCATTATTAAGAATCTAAGAACATCCGGGTTTTAGTCGCACGGAAATCTTCAAAAGAACGTGTAGTAAAGCCTACTAGCTACTATAGAGAATGAAAAAATGTATGTTTCTATACACAACGTAGGAGGCAAAGTCCTGTGATATCCTACTGACAAAAACCAATGTTATCTTGTATTTAAGAGACACAAGACACGGTCTTGAGGATTATCACCCAGTATTTGGCCAATGCAGGAACAATCAATACAGTAGAATAACGTTAACTCACTGTATTTTTTGGTTTTTCATCAACTGCTTACAACCTATATATAATAGTATCAATCTTTAAAAGTCAGTGTACATATATTATATCATAACATAGGAAGAGTTTTCATCAATGAAGATTGATGAAAAGAGGAACGAGTACGAAAGAACGACAAAGGGTTTTCATCTGTTAATCGATGTGAGTGTTTATAGTTTGAATATGGAAATATTCTATAATAAACAACTGAGAAACAAAATGACATAGAAAAAGTATCCTGATGTTATTGATGTAACTGTTTGGCTGATCCAAAGAACTTCTCGCAAAAGATAAGAAATGCTCAGGAAACACTAAGAAGCATTTTACCCAATCAGCGTTTACTAGAAGTTTTGCCAGAAACATCACGAAAGTGAAAAGTCACAATTAGAGTTTCTGACCGGCTGATTACTATACTGCTACTATGTTTAGTAGCACTCCAGAATTTCCAGGAAGACCCAAGGACTTTTAAAATTATATAAAAACCCTATATTTTTTGTAGATGAATGAAGCTCTGGAGTAAAGTGCTTCTCGCATATTTTGCGCCTTTTCTCTCGTGTTCACATTGCTGTGTAGATTTAGTTTGGGGAATACGAGTATAGCGTTCAGTTAGCAAGACTTATCAGCAATCTCCGAGGAAATCATTGTTGTTAATATACTATCATATAAATTATGATAAGTATGTAAAAAATATATCGTCAATATATTTGTTCTATGTAATTTTGTTTCTCAATTGTTTATTATAGAATATTTCTATATTCAGACTATAAATACTCACATCGATTAACAAATGAAAACCCTTTGTCGTTCTTTCGTACTCGTTCCTCTTTTCATCAATCTTCATTGGTGAAAACTCTTCCTATGTTATGATATAATATATGTACACTGACTTTTAAAGATTGATACTATTATACATAGGTTGTAAGCAGTTGATGAGAAACCATGAAATAAAATGAGTTCGTGTTATTCTGGTTCATTAACTGTTCTTACTTCATTCAAATTTATAAATGGAAAAAGGTCGTATGAAATGTCTTCCAGTTTCATTAGTCGAAATTGTCAATGTTTAAGAGGTTATTATCAAGGAATTATTCAGATGTATGTAGTAAAACATGATACAGTAGCCTCTACAAGTTTTAGGAAAGTTTTGTAAATATATGATGCATCCAGCCACCGAGAAATTGGTACATTCATGAAAATCTACACGGTAATTTTCTCCTTAAAACTTCGATACTGGGTACAGTCAACCAACCATGACATGAAAAGATTACTAGCCTCTCAAGTTGGTTTGTGAAAGGCCGGCTATATCGATTTCTCGGATTTCAACACAAACATACGACGGACTAACTAGATCAAACTTGCTCCTTCCATCACATAGAAGAACCCGAGGTAACCCGATCAGCCTTTGAATTACTTAATGGTGACTTGACATTTGAAATATTCCCACTGTTCGCTTTCTAGAACAGAGGATGTACAAGGACTCCCTAAAAAATTTCATAAGCTCAGATCAAATAACTTGATAGCCAACTACTAATCGTTTTCTGTCGAATCACTAACATGCGGAACCCCTTAACCCAAAGTGCGGTTACACGTACCTCTGTAAACTCATTGAACTGGTAAATTGAGATCGCCAAGACTTACACAGGCCTACCAACTTTCTGACCTGGTCAAACCGAGACTGAATTTGAAATTCTGACAACTCTCAAAGTTTTGAGGATAGGTATTCAATCTAACTAGTTTTGGCTGTGCCAAATGAAAGACAATTAATGAGTTTAGTATCCATATACAGCTTCCATAGGCGTATGAAAAGATGGCTGAGATAATTAAGGTACTATGAGTTATTAGAATATAAGTTTTATTTATCCATTGAACCATAGACACAAACTTGGCTGTCTTGTATATTTGTTATAATTAGGTTCTCAATCTGACGTCACTCATCAATGAACCACTTGTAATTGTCCTTGTATTCTTGAAGTTAGAAGAATGAAACAGTTCTGCAAAATTTAAGTAAATTTATTTGGTGTGTTTAAAACCTAGCACCTAGGTAAAATTAGACTACAAATTTATCTTAAGGCCACTAGTGTTATACTAGAGCAAGACCAATATCCATAAAATTAGTCGAAATATATGAACCTATCTTAAAAGTTACTATAAAATAAAATAAAAACTGCATACACGTGTCCCCTCGAACTTCTTGCAAGATTGAATCAATCTTTGTGACCATCCAGACAGAATACTGAACCAAACTGCGCTGCGATTTATGGATTTCGGTAAATATGTTGACACAGTTTTTCCACAAAATTGAGATGGCCACTTTGTAGCTGACTGTTATTTTGGGTCTCCAAAAGATTGTAAATAATTACTGAGTCAACAAAGAGCTTGAGATGGAAAGTGCGTAGCAGCTTAGTGCCAGTAAGGGCTTATCCTAGCTTTCCGACGGGCTTTAGTAACTTAGACAAAATGTGATTATTGAATCGTTTTTCACTATTTTAATAACTTTATTCTCTTCACAAACAATTATGACCTTCTGTACGTATACCTCTTTTGTTTATGTCCTTATAATTTTAAACCTAGAGGTCTTATGTGTGATTGTATATGTATTTGTTCATCATTATCTTGTCTAATGAGTCTCCTCGCTCGCACAATCTAGTGTCTCTTTTAAACTATATTAATGCTTGTCATGAACGATATATGTAGTAATTGCCTTACAGGAAAGGTAAAAATCCTGGTTGCCATCTATGCCAGAAAACGTCTGAATGATAATTAGTCCGTCTTCGCCGCCCACTATGTTTATCACCGATAAAGTTCACTACACTAAAACCTTCACACTCTCTTGGCACTAACAAACTGTTGAGCAAACAGCCTAGTCTATCATGAAAAATCTATGTCGCGGGTACGAAAAGATGATGATTTAGCATTCCTTCCACTTGATTCACATTTACACGTGTGCAAACTCTGGATTGTCTCTCAAGTCATCAGGTTAACAACAAATAAATTCATGATAAACCATGAAATGATCACTGGTTTAACATCTCACACGGAAATGCTGATTGACTACGACTACATTCAACCTCTACAACCAGCAATAACTGAACAACTAACAGTTTTGAGTCCATGCAACTATCTGAAAACTGGGAATCAACACCTGTATACATAAACTACTACCATCGGCATGCTTTGATGGTCCAACTATCCATAAGACACACATAATACTATACATTGCCACTCTTAAAAGTCCCCTTTGTTTACTTCAAATAAGCAGAAATAGTACGTAAATAAAAAGCAGGAATAGATTGTGATTAGAACGAATAGACATTATTGATTTACTGTTATGAAGTCACCAACGAGTACCCAAGTCGCAAAAATACTCTAAAGATGTTTGATAAATTCTCATTGAGTATATGAAAACTAATTTACTGCATAATAACTATAACTATTATTTGGTAAAGATATAAGTCAAGAGCACGACGGAAGAAACTGAACCATAAAGTGATTTGGTATTTCAAAATACGCAACTCCTTTTGATATTTGAAATCTCGAATAACTTTATGATGCAACATTTCATATCCCTCTATCAACCTATAGAATTACCAAGCAATTATAAATACGAATGTCTAGCTTAAGTAAATGATTCAGTCGAAAACAAAGTTTCTTAGCCGGATTCTCGTTACTTTGACGTAAGTCTCTTGTTCGACCCTTTCGCAAATGGAAGCACTTAGAAAACGGGCTAGTGAAAACACAGCTCTCTCTCTACATATATATATATATATATATATATATATATATATATATATATATATATATATGTCTCGCGTACATACAGCCACCTGTTTGAGTTTTATCCAAAAAATCGGTACATATCATCATTAAAACAATATAAGTGATCAGAAAGGAACAGTTAGTCCGGCTGGAAAGAGTCATGGAGCCCAAGAAGTTACTACATAAAAATTAAACTCCAGGAGTTTGTAATGGCCCCCGAATGCCCTGGTACGGCCGAGTGGGGGCCCGCTCTTTCTCGAAATACTCTCACACGGCAACACGTACACAGCAACTGCCAGGGAAGTCCTACTCACTGCCTTCTCGCGGTGGGGCTGCTGTTTACCGAATTCAGAGGACGAAAAACGAATGTCCGACGCTTTAACCAGGTTGGTGGATACGGAGCATCCACTAAGGGGAGTTGGAAAACCCCGATCCCAAACCAATGGTGAATATAGGCTCCAGGATCCCAAGGGAACAATTGGCGTATGAACCAATTGTTGGTCACCGGCTACCATGAGACTGCATCTTCTGACGTTGCCCCACTGACTCGTGGATCAGACCTTTAGGTCGAAGGTTCCGAGCGTGGCCCTTTAAGAAGACCATCTGCTTTGGTTTGGGCATCCGGGTAGTATCATGGCCCTCGCACAATTAAAATGAAATGACAATGAATACAATGTGGCGCATATAAATTTGGTGCCCCCTCCTTGTACCAATATTTATGTGTTCAAGTAGACAAATAATAAGTCAGTAATGCTGAAAATATTTGTGAAAGTGAGTGACACTCACAGAAAGAATTGTGAAATAATGTTGGTAGAATATAGTGTTTAGGCTAATATATGTATAGCAACCAACTTTGCCTTTTTTAACTGCTCAAAATTCACGGGATGAGGACTATTTGCGTTTATCTTCTGAAAGAAAAAACATACTAAATTGTCTAACGAAATATATTTAAATTACGTCCAGAGAGCAACAAATACAAAATTCAATTGGTTCAGCTCGTATATCTACAATACAGACACACTATTTATGTGAAAATTATGCCTATGATGTAGGCGATAACTTACAAGTTTCAAGTTTTCTTATGTTCTGCCAATATATGACATCCCTCGCACCAAATGAGCGCCATAAGAAATGCTTTTAAATTCCCTCATTGTTTGCGTTACCATATCTTTCTTACTTTCATATGGTTACAGTTATTCTTAAACGCCATCCATTAGAAATCTGAATACAATCAGTAAAATGGTATATGAGTTGACTTTGTTGGCTATTAGAATATAATACTAAGCCACCGTTCCATCACGTAAACTTAACTTTCGAAAAGTTGGTTTGTCATTGTAATACAATGGCAAACAAAGCTTGTCTGCTTCTATACAAAAGTGGCTCGGAAGAGACAAAAATGGCAACACTGCAGTAGCTCCTTTTCTTTATGTCTTATTATCATACGCTTTGCCCCCAAGTACGATTACTATTTACGTCAGATAAATCACATAACCTGCCAGTTTTTTTTGTCAAACGTATCAATTAGCCAAGTGATTTCTCTGCAGTGCTGTCTTTTGTACTTTTCTCGCCACTAAACTTTCACACATAACCCCGATAAATTTCTTTCTTTCTGACAATTTAAAACATTTGATGATCAGCAAAAGTGTGGTATCTATGAGAAATCCATTCAGATAAACTCATTAATTATTTGAGAAAAATCAGTACAAAATTCATGAAACAACCTAGGAAAAGTGTAAAGCTTGAAATTGTTGATTGTTTTTGACACATCCCTATTTCATCCATTCCTCCTTGACTGTAAATGTTACCCTAACTGAGATCAATTTGTTATGATGAAATTATGACAAACAACATCGTCTCCAACTGAGCATTCCACAGGTTCCCCCTTAATACAGAGTAAAGCGTATAAACGTGAGCCACCAAAATAATTAAGATAATTTGTGAGTCGATAGTAAATATTGCTTGGATTTTACAATTAATAGAAAGGAATAAAAATCGATAGTGTTATGACAGGTGTCGTACAACACTATTCATAATAATAAGCACTACTATCATCATTATTGTTCCTGTTAATATCATTAAAATTGATATTGCCATTATTATCATTGATGTTATTACCACCATTATCAGTGTAATTATTATCATTAATGGTTGTAGCGTGGTGTGTGCTAATTATGCAGACAGATATAAGTAGTATGTAGCACCAATTAGAGGTGGAAATCTTGTCAACAGAAAAGTGAATTGAAGAGAGCAGGAAGGGCATAGTGGCTTAGCTTCAAAATAGATTCCTTAGGCTCAGTATATCACTCACTCTGATAACAGTTACTAAATAATTCCTAACGGTGTGCCAATTCACAATGCAACACGAAGCGCAGACTTCACTTTATTGCTGGATAGGGTAGATAACAAAGCTACAAGCTAATATACATGCGAAAGCGAATGATTCATTGAGCGAATTTTAAGCAACTAACGTATAAACTATAGAGAGGGATTTGTGAGTAGGCTGTCACATGTGATCAAGCATAGATGACTGTGTCAACATGATAGTAATAATTTTACAAAGATATAGACTCGACATTCCGACGGCGTGAGAGGCACAAACTGCGTCAAATAGGGGTGAAATTAGGCTCTAAATTATTAAGTACAGAAGTGAGTTCAACTGAAACTGAGATCTCTTCAAGAGATCAAGCTGATGTTAAAGTAATTCCGTCGCGTGAATACGAGTCTGATACAGACTATATTTATAAACATAGCTCACTTGATCTAAAGGGTTTTACAACGCTGCAACTGCACGAAAAAAAGCGTTCGAAAAGTTCGGTTAATAATCGACAATATTATCTTGATGTTAATAAGTTGCGCGATGAATCTCACGACAAACTGGTCGATACTTCATTTCTATTTGCGACAAGAGAATCTATGTTCGTGTTATGTATATATGACGCTACTGTCAAGCAGTGGTTTATAATATTTAAATTATGCCCAACAACTATGAATCCTAAAAATTTATGTTTTCCTATTGACTGAAGTGGTCATTCGTGTATGAATTCAAATATGTTTTTGAAGGGACGTAGTATGGTTACTAATTTACTTAGAGGACTACAAGTCTGACCCTGTAATGATTTGAAATAAAGATAAAAACAACTGTGCATCACTTTCTAGACAATCCAAGATTCATGATTACATGAAATACGATGCATTGGTAAATAGCAAAGGCTTTGATTTTTCAGGTTCTAATCTTATAGTTAACCATGGGATATTCTGAAAGTGTTGAGAGGTATGAGCATATTGCCGTTTATATTATTGTTAGTTTAATATTTGACTTAGTTAACATATCTGGATGCATGACGATAATCTTATGTCACATACTGTCAAAGTATGAACCGATGATTGATATAATGGATATCAGCGAGCCTTAGGTATCTGAATGCAAATGGATTTGGGGTTCAGTAACTCTGCAAGGCTTAACGTGTCGGCCGTTTCCAAGGCAGGATTTCCTAGCTAATGTTCTTTATGGACTGTAAAACTTGGTTCCTAATATGACTTATGTGAAAATTTTTGGTAATCCCGCTAATATCGTTAGTAATTTCAAAGTTAAGGACTACTTACTTACGCCTATTACCCCTCGTGAAAGATCATAGGCCACGCACAAGCATTATCCATCCAGTCCTGCCATGGGCAATCCTTTCTAGTGGTTATTCATCCTTGTCATGTTTACTTCCAATTTTCAGTGAAGTGTGTTCTTTACTTTTCCTCTTTTCCGTTTCTTTTCAGGATTCCAAGTCAGCGATTCCTTCGTGATGCAGTTTGATGATATCCGAAATGTCGGTCCTATCCACTTCCAGCACCTTCTAATTTCAGATGGAAGCTGGTTTGTTTTCTTCCACAGTAGGCTGTTGCTGATGTTATCCGACCATCAGACATTGAGTATCTTAAGTAGACAATTGTTTGTAAATACTTGGACCTTTTTGATTATGGTTGTGGTAGTTCTACAAGTTTCGGCTTTGTACGGTAGAACTGTTTTGATAGTAGTATTAAAGATTTTGATTTTGGCTGCTGCCAGTTTAAGAGTCTGTTAAAAAAAACCATATTCTTTTGGTCGGGAGTGTTACAAGAAGGAATAAGAATATTTGACTGATTAAAAAGTGTTATACTGTATATAATTAACTTCACTATGTTTTGGATGTAATCGTTTTACTGAACTTTTGAACGTGTTCAGACTTTAGTTCCACTCTATTTCTGGTTCAATAATTCAGAGACTTTGCTCCGGAAACCTAAACATTGAAGAACGGTATTTTTGAGTCGTTCACTTGCAATTTAAAAATAAACTTCAGTACCTTAATTGGAATTTGGTCATATTTTCTCGTGTTCATAAAGTAAAAGTGGATCAATCGACCGTATTTCAATAACAGACGACAGAAAAATTTGCACGTAACGGTATGTCTAAAAAGGGCAATCGTTTATTATTTTATTTCTCATAGACCATAACGATACCATTTCGTACGCTATCGAATTTATCTAGTGACTGAAAAACAGCAAAATCTCTATCACATATAACTAATATATCTCCCACTTATCTCCTTTAAAGTTACCTCGCCAATGACCTCACTAGTCATGTTTTCAGCATATGACATATATACATCAGCTAAGAGAGGCCTCAAATGGCCAACTACAACATCACTAATCTGTCGAAAATGTTCACCTTCAACCGTGAAGTGAACTTTTGCAGTACATTACGAAAGTAGTTATTTCGATAGTGTATACCGAATGAGAAAAAATGAGAAATCACTTAATATATGGTCACAAAGGAAATTAACAGTCTTAGCTAGAGGTGCACTCGTAAAAACTGTTTACATCAAAAGGATGCATAGTCTTTTCTTTAGTATAGATGTCATCAAGAAGACCAACTACGTCAAATGTATATTTTAAGGAAAAATTACAAAGTTTATAAAAGAATAGGTCGGGTAATTTGGCTAACAATTCTTTTAGTCCATGTGTAGGTAAACCACAAGTAGACAATAGCGGTTGTAATGAATTACTAGGTCTATGAATTTTAAGCAATTCACATAAATTTGGGAGAACGTAGTCTTGACATCCGCAAATTTAAACCCCCTTATGTATGCGAAAAAATTTGTCGTAACCTTGAATTTGTCCCCGTAATACTAAGCTCACTTTATTTTTTTATTTTTTATTTATTATTAATGGCTTTATTCAATATTATAATCTGGTACAATATAGAATTCTCAGCACGGTAATGCGACAATTTTCTATTCTTTCTGTACGATGCTAATTTTTTCTCTTCCCCTTATTTACAATTATTGCTTCGTCCATTTCACCTTCATCCAATTGATCTTGATTAGTTTCCATATAAAATACTTTGAAAAGTACATGTGCGACCAGATAGTTTGAAATGTATAGCACAGATCCATCATATTTTCCGCATCAACCCATGTTCTCGTTATTCTATCGGACTTTACAAAAGGGACTAACTTCTTTGGATTTCTCTCCTATATTTCTTCCTTTACAAAGAGGACTTCCGGTTTCTTTGTTCAACCATGGCAGGCTGCTACGTGGCATTGTCCATGGTACGTATGGTTTGGCGATCCATCTCTATAAATTCTCAAACTCCTGCCAAGTAATGACTATGAGGACTTTCAGTCTGATAGTTCATTCTCCTGTGAAGTTAGTCAAGAATTCACCTTGTAGTCCGTCTACGTTGATGTTCTATGTCGAAATGATTGGGGGCCTACTATAGTTAGACGAGAATGGTGACGAACCAACTAATGCTGAAGTCACACCTCGCGACCGGCCCTTACGTGGATTGAACCATCGACGCATCAAAGGATCATGGACGCTATGGAGAAGAAGTGAAAGAACAACCACTGCCGCGTGGGCCAGTCCATGCATATAATTGACTGGTGCGCGTTGACTATCCTTGACCTTGACAGGGATCGATGATCTGTTCGATATTCAGTGACATTTCACCGACCCTACAATACTCCCCCACCAGATTCAATGGTCGTTTGAATCGATACCAAACATGTTGGGAGTAGTCGCGCGCCGGAGGTTGCCAGACGATTATTATGAATCCTACGGGTATTGCCGAGCTGTAAGACAAATGGAAAGGAGGGGGCAGAAACTGATCGGAAAACAACGAGTAAAAACACGTAACTAGGACGTTGGTTGAATGTTAAGCGATCAACCATAGAAATAATAGAAAAAGAAACATTTTGGAGTTTTATCAAGTCGCGTTGAAAAATATAGCTATGACAAGTAGTTGAGTTCCTCAGATGAGAAACGTTAAGTTTGCCGCAAGAGTAGTGATGTCACAGTGATAGTACGATAAGTGTATTATCAATCGATGCCGATGTTTGTACTGCCCTCGGTACAGAGTAGAAAGTCAGTAAGTGTCGTTGACATCTGTTCGTAAGCGTCGATTTCTAGTTATATCTATATTTAACAGACTAACTGTAAGTACAGAAGTATAACCGTGAAGATAAGTCGTGGTTTCCTTGTGCGAAGCTTCTGATCAACTTGCAGTCAGTTTGGAAAAACTGATAACTGTTGTTACAATCAAGAAGGGTCGAAGAATACAGAGCGAGAGCGAAGGTGGCACGATGAAATCTCTAAAAGATGATAAACGGTGAGTGCTGCACATGTGTTTGATGAGTGAACCGAGAAATGTCGAAAAGAACATAAGAAACCAAGAGTGTCACTCTGGACTCATGTCAATGATATCGGTGAAAAATGCTGTCAGTGTTGGGGTCGAGACGACAACATCGTTGTCAGTTTGCAGGAGATGCGCTCGACTGCGTAAACCGATGATTCACGTGAATGAGTGTCGTCAAACCACCAATTGAACTGGACAGGCTTTAGATCGTCGAGTAGTTGAACAGCCGATTGATGTACCGAAATCATCTATTAGGTAACAGCCACGCGGAAACAAAACTTCATAGGATAAAAAAATACGACGTCGAATTTGAATAACTACAATAGTTCGGATGTGTTGTAATGTCACATCGAAGTAACATCATTTCGTATACTGACAATTGTATTGAACGTTCGTTTGGGCATTGTTTATGTAGCAATTAGATGTGCAGTAGCAAACATATACGAAGACTATCGTGGGGTTAGTGGAAAATTTCAGAGGTCGTTTAGATATTTCTCAAACCCGTATTGCATGTGAATAAGCCGAAGACGGAATTAAAGTGACTTTCGTGCAATAAGGAAATCGAGCCATGATTTACTGTGAGATAACAGCAAATACAAGGCGCATAGTAAACATTAATTTAAATGGTAACCACCAATGTAACTAAAGTTTAGGTTTAGATAACGTGATCGTTTCGTAAAAGAGCTTATTATCTCGTGTTAAGTGACATTAAATACGATGAATTGTCTAGTAAGGACATGGACTAAGATTGCTCGTGTACACGTAATACGTTTTTCTACAGCATGACTTAAGAGTCATAAAAGTACTTGGTTTCGACTAAAACTTGACGGCAGTGACAGAATATATGACTACTTTACGTGAAAATAGTCGCGAAATGTTATTAGTCATCATAAACATTATACGTAATTATCTAATGCAGGTATAAAACTCGCCTGGGTTACTCTTGCTCCAAAGTAATTGAAATTTGTTAATTAAATTCGTAGATTAACAAAGCGTTGTAGACTGAATTGGTATACGTCCAAATTTAATTTGAGCCAAACACGTAGCATTGCCTGGCGAAACAGTCTAAACAAGATCTAACATTGCAAGAAATTTATAGTTCAAACTCACCGTAAATTTGTAGCATTCGTATCTTCTGATTCGCCATGGAACTCAGCAATTGGAAATTAGGCAGGCAGCGGTCAATAAAGTAAAATATTCTAGTGGATAGTTTTTGATAGTAGTTAGTTGATAGTGATTAAGCAGAAAGATGAATTTATAATCGACAGTTAATCCTGTATTGGTTATGCAAGTGGATAAGTTGCAAACTGATATGCGTTCGTGTTGCCTTGAGGCTATACTTACGAGTGGTTGATATTTTAACAGACATATTACACAGGAGCATTTACATGCTACTAATGCTTGTTAAAGAACCACGATAGTCGATTATAGTCGTAGTTGATTGGTTAGTTCTATCGATTGAACTAATTATTTCAGTTGAAATACTAATCAACATTGATATGAAGCAACGAATGTTCACAGAAACTGATAAAGATAGCCGAAGTTAAAAATGAAAAATAATAAGTATAGAATGCAATAAAAAAGATCATAATGATAGGTTGCGTTATTCGAAGTCTTGCTCACCAGTGTAGAACATCAACATTGATGTTCTATGTCGAAATGATTGGGGGCCTACTATAGTTAGACGAGAATGGTGACGAACCAACTAATGCTGAAGTCACACCTCGCGACCGGCCCTTACGTGGATTGAACCATCGACGCATCAAAGGATCATGGACGCTATGGAGAAGAAGTGAAAGAACAACCACTGCCGCGTGGGCCAGTCCATGCATATAATTGACTGGTGCGCGTTGACTATCCTTGACCTTGACAGGGATCGATGATCTGTTCGATATTCAGTGACATTTCACCGACCCTACAACCTCTCCAATATACTGGTAGTTTCTCTTTTCCTTTGATTTTAGACCATCAATTCGTAAACTTCATTTTTATTTACCTTTAACATCGATGTCTGTTATCTGAGATTTTTCTTGCAAAGTTCAGTTTCAGTTTCAGTTTGAAAAGGACAGGAGGCTTGATGGCCTGTGTTAGTCCTGGCAATGATGGTCTCTCAGCTGATCCAACTTTCTTTTGAAGGAGTCGACGGATGGAGCCTCAACCACGTGCTGAGGTAATGAATTCCACTCGTTGATTATTCGATGGGAAAGTCGGTAGTCAGCTGACAAGTAATTCGTTCGGGGCTTGTGAACTTTTTTGGAGTGTCCTCGTAGATTTTCTGTTTTGGAAGACAAGAAAAATGAGGGCATATCAGGTGCAAATTTGTGATTAAGCAATTTGAAAACTGTAATCAAGTCGCCTCTGATTCTTCTATATGACAGCGGGAATAGGTTCAGCTTGGTCAGTCTAGTATTGTACGGGAGCTTTGCTATTCCGGGAATCAGCCTAGTTGCTGTTCTCTGAACCCTTTCCAAGAATTCACTGTCTTTTTTTAGGCAGGGGCTAGCTGCTTGTATGCAGTACTCAAGTTTAGGGCGTACGAACACTGTATACAAAGTCAGAAACGTTTTAGCGTCAAGATGCCTAAAAGCCCTGCGTATGGACCATAAAGTCCTAAAACCTTTGGCGGCTATTGCGCGGCAGTGTGCAGTAGTCTTTAAGTCTTGACTAACGATGACGCCTAAGTCATTGTGTGCCTGAACAATAGGTAACTCAGTGTTATTCATCGTGTATGTATCTGTACCCTGGTGGCCAATATGCATCACAATACACTTGGAAGTGTTTATCGGCAATTGCTAGGTTTGGGACCATTCAGATAATCTCTCCAGGTCATTTTGAAGTTCTAAGCTATCGCCCTTGCTCTGTATCGCTCTCCATATCTTGACATCATCAGCATAGAGTAAGACCGATGACGATAGTACGACGAGGGAGATCATTTACGTACAGGAGGAATAACACTGGCCCCAAAACTGTACCCTGGGGGACTCCACTAAGCACAGTTTCCCAGCTAGGCAACTTGGAGTTCACCCTTACTCTTTGTTGACGCCCAACCAGGAAGTCTTTTATCCACATCAATAGATTGCCTCCAATCCCGACATTCCTTAGCTTATATAATAGCCGGTTATGCGGAACTTTGTCGAAAGCTTTGCTGAAATCGATGTAAGCTACGTCTATAGGTAACTTTTGGTCCTTAAGAGCGCACCAGCTTTCACGAGCGACTAATAAGTTTGTGAGACAAGAGTAACCTGTTCTAAAACCATGCTGCTTTTCGGAGAGAATCCGGTTTTCATCGAGATACTTTAACAGCTCCATCCGAATAATCTTTTCTAAGATTTTAACAACCACACTGGTTAGGCTAATTGGTCGGTAATTCTCAGGCTTATGTTTTGTACCTGTTTTGAAGACTGGACTTACTATGGCGTTCTTCCAGTCTTTTGGTAGACGACCCTGGGTTACGGATAGATTAAAACATACACTTAAAGGGTTCGCAACAAAGTTAGCTAATTCCTTTAGTAACCTAGGATGCAGTTCATCGGGTCCAGTGGATTTACCTATGTCAAGCTTAACTAGCAGACCAAAGACATCGAGTTCTTTAATGGTTACGCTGTCCAGTGCTTGTGTGGGGGATTTTCATGGACTGGTGAGAAGGGTGTTTCTATGGTGTATACATCGCTAAAGTATTTAGAGAATACTTGAGCTTTGCCAAAGTCGTCCTCCACTAGTGATGTGGCAGTACTCTCTCCCCATAGTGAAGGAACGTTTCTTCTTCGTTTTATCCTTTGGTTTATATACGAATACAAGCGTTTAGGGCATTCTATGGATTCCTTAACAGTTTTCTCTTCGTACAGCTTTCTGGCCTTACGGAGGGTTGAGGCACAGGTATTTCGAGCCTTTTGATACTGAGATTTTGCCTCATCAGTCTCCAGTAACGTAAATCTATCCCACATTTTCCTTCTTTTACGGAGAAGGATGCGAACCTCCCTACTGAACCACGGTGGGGAGTTTCTCGGTCTCTTAGGCGTAGTCCAAGTGATGTGGGGGGCGGTAACTTCTAAGTATAAATTCCGGAATATGTCCCAAGCCGTTTCGATTGATTACTCTGGGTCTATTTTCCAATCTACTGATGATGCTGATTTCATGATGTCTGGTATGTTTGCTTTCCAGACGTTAGGTCTGGATTGAGCTGAAGCGTACTCGTGATCGACAGTTATATGGAAGTCAAAGCTTAAAACTGCATGATCACTTTTGCCTAGGGGTGGCATGTAATCCAGGTTTGCAACATCATCCTCATAATGAGTCAATATAAGATCTAGTAAGGATGATGCAGAACCCGGGTCGTACCTAGTTGCTTCCTTCACGTGTTACACTAGGGCACATATGATTACCGCATCAACTAGTTCCTGTTCGAAGGAATTTGTTGACGATTCAGTCCGCAGATTTCCCCAGTCCACCATGGGTGCATTGAAGTCCCCTAGGATTAGACATCGATCACTTCGTGATAAAGTGTTGAGACTGCTTAGCAGGACCTCGTTTGCCTCACAGCTTGGACTGCGATAAATCAAACTAAGTAGCAACTCTTGTCCCCTGCATTTCAGGCGGCAGCTAACTAATTCATACGTCCCACTCTCGTGGGATACACTGTCGATAATGGTGAATGGGATAGCATTCCTAATGAATAGAGCTACTCCCCCTCCTTTACGCGTTTGTGTTCTGTCGGCCCTTACTAATGTAAAACCCTCGAAATCAAGTTCCCTACTATCTATAGACGGCGTCAGCCATGTTTCTGTGACTGCGATTATGTCTGGCCTAGTTGAGTCAATCTGTACACCTAGTTCCGGTAGCTTATTTAGTAAGCTCCGGGCGTTGGTATAACAGATCCGAAGCTTATTTAGGTGGCCTCGTGCTTCACCCAGAGTGGCTTCGGCATCATCCTCTGTCGAAGCCTCACAACCCGAAAATTTACAATTTTCAGGTCTTTTTCGCCAGCGTCTAATCTGAGCTGTAGTTCCTTTTCGGCTTCCCGTCTTTTAACACGGTCCGCCAACGGTAAGTCCTTACGGAGAAAAACTCCTGAACCCTTTAATTTATGTCCATTTTCTAAGATTAAGTCGCGTTCGTTCGGGGATTTGAAAACGACTTTAAGTAGTCTAGACTGATTTGGTTTCAGATGCGCTAGATTTCCTAGTCTATACACCTTTAGCAAGGTGACTCCGGGGATGTTTTTGGGCATAACTTGGTTGAGTAGTTGTTTTATCAACACAATGTCATGCTCAAAACGAGCTTTCGGTTCTAAGCTGTCACTCTCCTTGACTCTATGGAGAATGACTGATCTGTCGCTGTGATCAGACCTCGGCTTGTCGACCCTTTTGGTGGGGGTATGATTTCCTTTTGCGTCATTTTGGCGTTTTTTTCTTACGACCCGTACCCAATCGCCAACGTTCTTTGGAGTGGTAACCACAGTCGCGTCAGGCGTACTGTGGGATTCCGGAAAGTTCAGGACGACTTGAGAGATTGGGTCATCTTTCGCGCTGGAAATCGATCGAGCCTTGCGGTTTCGGTTTCCGGAAGTTCCCTTCTGGGCACCATTTTTGATACGAGGGACAGAAGAGACTTTTTTGCGCGAGTTTCTGGTTGTGTTAGACCTCTTTGGAGGATGTTCTTCCTCCTTTGTAGAGTGTGGGTCGGCATTTTTTGGACTCACTTGGGCCTGCCTTGTGTCAATCTGCGTGTCGACAGATTGAGTTCTGACTGATGTATCCCGACCGCGCTTGCCGAGACACTTTTGCGGCATTTACTATTGAGATGGCCTCGGTTAACAGGCTATTTGCATCCAAACAGCACTGCTGACATAGTCATATGCACCCATTTTTACTGAACCGCTTGAAAGCTGCAGGTGTTAGATTTGTGCAAACTTCGTGGTACCAACCTTTGCACTCATCGCACTGCATGCCGCTATCAACAGGATATCGACATCCTGGGCGGTGGCAAATGCTTTTGTTGCATCTTCCAGTCATTTTAGGATGCGAAAGTGAGTGTTGACTATAAGTAGAAAAAAACTATAAATAGTTAGGACTAAAGTACTAACAGACACAATAGAAAAACAAAGGTACTCTGGAGTACCGACGATAAAACTATTTAGGATACCAAAAATGATACTCTAATAGAATACTTTAACTGAAAGAAATTCAATCAAAGTATAAAAACAGTAGTCTTGATACGTTAATAACGATCAAAACAATAGAATTTACTCAACGAGGAAAAATACCACTGTCCTTTTTAAATAGCGCGCGGAGTGATGCACTTCGTAGTGGTAATTTTTATTTGTCCTTAACAATCCAATATAGTGTTCATTAAGTGACAGGTTCACCTTGCCTTTTTTAGCTGATAATAGTTTGATGTCTTTGTTCACTCATCTGATTATTATACTGCGGATTTATTTGATTTCGTTGAATTATTGACTGGTATTATTGCCGTTTAGTTCCGTTTCCTTGGGTAATTTTATGCAAGGCATATTTTTTATTATGATAATCACAATCGTACCCAACCCAACTATCGTTCTTAATTCACGTTTGAGATATAGCGAGTGCACAATACATTCATCTGGGCTGTACATAGTCCAAACACACTGGTTAAGAAATAGCGTTTGTTTTGGTTTGCTTCATTTATCGTTATTTTATTGCCCACGGATTCTGGATTTTAACCATCTTCTTGGTGTTATCGGGCTTTTGATACTTGTACCAATCTCTGTTCCATTTGATATTCCTGTCCATCGACTGTAAATCTGAACCGGTTATTTGACCGGTTTCGGAGAAATTAACAGGTTTTGTTTGATGTTATCTATATGGGGATGCATTTCCTTGCCTACAACGACAAAACTATAAGGTACCTTTTATGACGACAACGTTAACGCTGTCGTCATGAAACACGTTTGATAAACTTGCAGCTTATTTGCACTTATTTTTACTTACTTTTAGATGAAGCAAAATAGATTTTTCGTGCCTATAGGTAACCCTCGTGCTATTGATAGAAGAAACCAGAGAAGTAGTGAATAGGTCTTTATTTCGATCTTCGCGCAGTCACAGTGGAGCGTGGGATTATCTGTTCAGACAAACAAAGGCTCTCAACATTCCATATAAGATAGTAGGGAATATAACGCTTACAAAAGGTAAGGAAGTGAATGAATACTTGAACAATACTGTTTTAGCATATGCTTGGTTGTTTGGGGTCAACTCTTAACCAACCAACCTGAGCTGTTACATTAGCTTCCCCCTAGAATCGACTTCCGTAGGAACGTCGGTTCGATTAACCTATCTATCGATAACACCTTCGTTCTATTTCTCATCCCAAGGCGAAATTATCAACTCGCTCACTATTTGACTTACAATCAGTTACGACTAACGCTTTCAATGATAGTCCATGGATGTCTCTTCATTTACCAGCTTGTCATCTTTGTAGCATGTGATCTTTTCTACAACTATCGCTGACGGTTTGCTGCGTGCTTTCAAGAGAAAGTGTGAGAATGTGGAATAAGAATATCTGAGGAAGTGCCGCGAGCGGGCTACCCAACACCATGTTGGTGAGGTACGATTTTTCCATGCTCAGACCGGCTATCAGGTGTTTACTCACCTGCCTCTTGAGTCGCCCTCAAGTAAAAAGTAAAGAAGAGTCTACTTCAAAGGTAATGGTGAAAATCAAGCAAACCTGAAGAACTGCTCCACTGCCTGCATAAAATAATAAGATACAAAATGGAAATACATAAATGCAATTGATAATTGTCTTGTTCATGTAAGTGCTTGGCCTCCAGAACGGATTGGTATTCTGGGTTGCTTTTTGAATTCGTTGTATTTGCCAGTGTAAGTTGTACGAGTTTGAATAAAATCCTCAGCCATCGTTTCGGAATACCTAGCTTATGTGTCCAGTATTTAAAAAAAATATTTAACATAACACTTATATATCAAAGGTAAAAGTTCTGGGGAGTTGTATGTGAGGCGGAATGAAGAAAAAAAATTATTTTTAAGTAGATGCAGGGTCTGATTAGCTACGTGGTTAGATTTATCCTGCAGTCGAAACTGTCAACATCCTTGACTGACTAATCGGATGTGCCCAGCGAACCGTTTTAGTCATTTGTAAAGATTTATCATCTTTACATTTCGATTCCGTAATGGATTTGTCAGTTAAACGATCTAACAACACGTATGGTGGTTCATGATCTAGATAAGCCGGCTTTAGCCTATCAATACTTACTGTGTCGATGTTTCCATGTTTTTCTATCACGAAATATTTAGATTTTCTTGAGATGACTTTGAAAGGACCTTCAAATGGAGGACTGAGTGGTGCTTTTATTTTGTCACATCTTATCCAGACGTGCGTGCAATTGCTTAGGTCTTTAGGTATATATACGGCGCGCGACTGTTCACGAGTATTAATCGGCTTAAGTTTAGACATGTGGTCCCGTAGTTGATCTACATAATTTTCTAAATTAAGTTTTTGACTGTTAGTATTAGGGTTAATAAATTCACCTGGTAGTCTCAGAGTTGTTCCGAAAACCAGTTCCGCAGCTGAACACTGTGCGTCAGTTTTGACAGATGTTCGTATTCCCAACATAACTAACGGTAGGAATTCTGTCCACTGATTCGGGTTTGAGTGAGATATAAGAGCGGTTTTTAGCTGACGGTGAAAACGTTCTACCATCCCATTAGCCTGAGGATGATATGCAGTGCAGCGTATCCTATTGGAGCCTAGAAGTTTAGCCAAGTTATTAAATAGTTCGGATTCGAATTGCGCTCCTCTATCCGTCGTTATTGTTATAGGTGTACCAAAAATGGTTACCCAGTTCTGCATGAAAACTTTGGCTACTGTTTCCGCTGTGATGTCCGCTATCGGGATGGCTATAGGGAATCTGGTAAATCGATCTATGCATGTAAAAAGATAATTAAAACCGTTTGAACGTGGTAAAGGACCTACCAAGTCGATATGCACATGGGCAAAACGTGCATCTGGTTGCGAGAAAACACCTATGGGTGAATTTGTGTGACGGTTTATCTTTGATTGTTGACATGCTGAACACTCTCTAACCCATTTGTGTACATTCTTCTGTAAATTCGGCCATATATATCTGGCATTGATTAGTTTTGTTGAAGCTTTTGCGCCAGGATGAGACAAAGAATGAAAGTTATTATATATCAACGTTCGCATACTTTTGGGAACGAAAGGTCGCGGCATTGCCTTGGTCGTGTCACAGTAGATTAGAATACCATCGACAGGTGATGGGAACTGTTTTAAATTAAGACTTGAATTGTTTGTTTTAAGCAGGTTTTGTAATTCTAAATCCTGCTCCTGTTCGTTTCTCAACGTCTCGAAGTTTACTGTAGACTGCTGTAGCACGTTTATTTCTAGCCTAGATAAAGCATCTGCCGCCTGATTGTCCTGACCTTTGACATGTCGGATATCGCTTGTGAACTGTGATATATAGTCAAGGTGTCGGACTTCTCGAGGTGAGTATTTATCAGCTCTCGCTTTTAGTGCATTCGTTATTGGTTTGTGATCCGTAAAGACTATAAATTCCCTGCCTTCTAACATGTGTCGGAAATGTTTAATGGTTAGGTAGATTGCAAGAAGTTCTCGCCCGAAGGTAGAATACCTTGTCCCTGCTGGAGTGAGTCTTTTTGAGAAGAAAGCAATTGGTTTCCAGGCGTTTTTAACCAGTTGGTTAAGGGTACCGCCTACTGCTTTATCAGAAGCATCCACCATCAAAGCAAGTGGGGAAAGAGAATTCGGATACATCAACGTAGTTGCTTGAGCTAATTTATCTTTAAGCTGTTTAATAGCTTCGACAGCGTCAGAAGACAGTTTGAATTCTTTTGGTTTTCCTTTTAGTGAATCTGTCAAAGGTTGCATTAATTGTGCACAACCTGGTATGAATCTGCGATAAAAGTTAATTAGACCTAGAAAACTTATCAGTTGTGTTAGAGAACTAGGTTTGGGGTATAGTTTAATGGTGTCTACTTCTTTTTTGATCGGTTTAATCCCTTCTGGGCTTATTGTGTGACCGAGGAATTCTAAAGTTTGAACACCGAAAACACACTTACTTTGATGTATGTTTATTCCATGTTCATCCAGTCTTTTTAACACTGTTTTTACATGCTGTTCGTGTGATTGCAAATCGGGGCTGGCAATTAACAAGTCGTCTATATACCCCTGCGCAAATGGCATATCTCGAAGTAGATTGTCTATGAGTCTTTGAAATGTCTGTGCCGCATTTCTCAGGCCGAATGGCATGCGTACAAACTCGAATAAGCCAAAGGGTGTTGTAATAGCTGTCTTGGGGATATCTTCATCCGCCACTGGGATATTGTGATATGCCCTGACTAAGTCAATTTTAGTGAATATGTTCATACCCTGTAAACCGTTTGTGAAATCTTGGATATGCGGTATTGGGTACCTATCTGGTACGGTTTGACGGTTGAGGGCTCTGTAATCCCCGCACGGTCGCCAGTCACCTTCATTCTTCTTTGGGACCATATGCAAAGGGGATGCCCATTGACTATCAGAGGGACGGATAATACCCAGTTGTAGCATATAATCAAACTCGGCCCTAGCGATTTTGAGCTTATCTGGTGCTAGTCTCCTGGGTTTTGCAAAAACCGGTGCACCTTCGGTTTTGATAGTGTGACTTACTTTTAGTTTGTCTTTAGAAGGCTGTGGGTTTGGTTTAGTTAAGTTTGGAAATTCCGCGAGTATATCTTGGAATTTCGCTGTTGTTACTGGAGGAGTTTGAATCAAGTTAAGAGAGCTGATGTGACTTTCTTTGCCTTTTGTGTAATACGAAGTTTCTTTTAGTGTTAATCGCCGTTTCTTGGTGTCAACTAGAAATTCGTATCTCTCTAGAAAGTCCATCCCCAGTATTGCCAGATCTAAGTCGGCTACCGTGAAAACCCAAGGGAATTGCCTCCTGAACCCCAAATCTAGGGTTAAGTTTTTCTGCCCAAATGTCGCAATTTTAGTTTTATTTGCAGCTTGAAGTGTAATTGATGATGTTTCTCGACTAATCTCAGTTTTATTTTGAGGGATGATGCTAAGAGCAGCGCCAGTATCCACCAAGAAATTCAAGCCAGAGTTTCTGTCTCTAACATAAAACAAGCGACTGTTTTGGCGCCCCTCCTCAGTCGTCGCGACCTGGGGAGGGGTTACTCGTTTCCCGCTGTCTTAGAATTATGCTTAGGCCAGGCGCATGGTTGCATGCACTTGGTTGAGTTGACACCAAACTTCCAGTGGTACCAACAAAACTGCCCAGGTTGTCTGGACATTTGTGACCTGTTTTGTGACTTGGATCGTGGTCGTTGTGGTGACCTGCTCCTGTTTCTATGACCCATTTGCATTCTGGTGACAGCCTCAGTGAGACTCTTAACACTCGCAATGAGTCCTTCTATGACGGGGTCTTTTGCTGATTCTACTTTTTGTGTGTGATTTATTGTGCCTGGTCCAGTTGGAGGACCTCTCTCCATTATTCTATCGGCTATACGCGCTAAATGAGATAATGAGGTTTCAGGATCTTGTGCATCCAAACAGTGTTGGACGTAGCATGGGAGAGCTTGTATCCATCCTTGTTTTAGGACTGCTTCACCCACTGTGTTATCACCCATTAACACTTGGAGGTGACGCAAAAACTGTGACGGCGACCGATCACCTAGTGTTTCACCTTGAAAAAGTCTTTGGATTCTTTGACTAGCTGATAATGATAAACGGTTCATTATCTCTCGTCTTAAGATGGTGTATGGTTGTGGTGATGGTGGATCTAAAATCAAGTCACGGACTTCTTTGGCAACTGAAGGAGGAAGGATAGAACACAAGTCTCTATAGCGAATCCCTTCAGATTTGATATTGTGTCTCGTGAAATAATGCTCTAGTTGAGCAAACCACAACTCAGGATCACTACGATCAAATTCTGGAAGTCGGGATTTCGTAGTTATAACAGTGTCTATCACCACTGGTGACAAATCCTCCAGATTATGGGTTTCTATTGAGTCTGACATGAGGTATGTGACAAATATAGCAATAAAGTCAGCACGAAAAATGGTTACTATAACACGAATAACTTAAGATAATACGGAATAAACTAGTTATATACTCAACTTAGTTTACGGATAATCCGGTCTACTTTTACGATTAAGTAAAAAAAAAAAAGATTAATAACAGAAATGAGGTTAAATTGTGTTCAAAAAGGGCTCACCACTTTCGTGCCTATAGGTAACCCTCGTGCTATTGATAGAAGAAACCAGAGAAGTAGTGAATAGGTCTTTATTTCGATCTTCGCGCAGTCACAGTGGAGCGTGGGATTATCTGTTCAGACAAACAAAGGCTCTCAACATTCCATATAAGATAGTAGGGAATATAACGCTTACAAAAGGTAAGGAAGTGAATGAATACTTGAACAATACTGTTTTAGCATATGCTTGGTTGTTTGGGGTCAACTCTTAACCAACCAACCTGAGCTGTTACAGATTCACCTGTACCTTGCTGAGTAAGAGCCCATTTTCGTAGATAGTAAAGATATATGTTAAAAGTAACCACACGTCTCAAATTACCTTTTTCAAGTTCAGACGACCTTAAAGCGGTGAATAAATCTCCAAAATAAATAGCTCTGTGAGCCCTCGACATTTGATGCTGACCGCATTCGTTTTAAAGGACTCACCTAGCTAACGATGACTCTTAAGTCATTATATGTCTGGACAATAGGTAGCTCAGTGTTATTCATCGTGTGTGTATCTGTACCCTGATGACCAATGTGCATCACAATACAATTGGAAGTATTTATCGGCAACTGCCAGGTTTGGGACCATTCAGATTATTTCTCCATGTCATTTTGAAGCACTTAGCCGTCACTTTTACTCTTTATCGCTCTCCACATATCGACATCGTCAGCATATATCAAGACTGATGACGATAGTAGACGAGGGGGGTTATTTTCGTACAAGAGGAATAACACTGGCCCAAAAACTGTACCCTGGGGGACTCCACTAAGCACAGTTTCCCAGCTAGGCAACTTGGAGTTCACTCGTACTCTTTGTTGATGCCCAACTAGGAAGTCTTTTATTCACATCATTAAATTGCCTCCAATCCCGACATTCCTTAGCTTTTATAACAGCCGGCTGTGCGGAAATTTACTGAAGTCGATGTAGGCTACATCTACAGGTAACTTTTAGTCCTTATGAGCGCACCAGCTTTCATGAGCAACTAATAAGTTAGTGAGACAAAAATAACCTGTTCTAAAGCCATGCTGTTTCTCCGAAAGGATCCGGTTTTCATAGAGGTACTTAAACAGCTCCTTCCAAATAATCTTCTCTAAGATTTTAACAACCACACTGGTTAGGCTAATTGGTCGGTAATTCTCAGGCTTATGTTTCGCACCTGCTTTGAAGACAGGACCTGCTATGATGTTCTTCCAGTCTTTTGGTAGACGACCCTGGGTTACGGATAGATTAAAACATACACTTAAAGGGTTCGCAACAAAGTTAGCTAGTTTCTTTAGTAACCTAAGATGCGATTCATCGGGTCCAGTGGATTTGCCTATGTCAAGCTTAATTAGCAGACCAAAGACATCGAGTTCTTTAATAGTCACGCTGTCCAGTGCTTGTGTGGGGGGTTTTCATGGACTGGTGAGAAGGGTGTTTCTATGGTGTATACATCGCTAAAGTATTTAGAGAATACTTGAGCTTTGCCAAAGTCGTCCTCTAATAATGATGAGGCGGTACTCTCTCCCCATAGTGAAGGAACGTTTCTTCTTCGTTTTATACGAATACAAGCGTTTAGGGCATTCTATGGATTCCTTAACAGTTTTCTCTTCGTACAGCTTTCTGGCCTTACGGAGGGTTGAGGCACAGGTATTTCGAGCCTTTTGATACTGAGATTTTGCCTCATCAGTCTCCAGTAACGTAAATCTATCCCACATTTTCCTTCTTTTACGGAGAAGGATGCGAACCTCCCTACTGAACCACGGTGGGGAGTTTCTCGGCCCCCTAGGTGTAGTTCAAGGGATGTGACGTGCGGTAACTTTTAAGCACAAATTTCGAAATACGTCCCAAGCCGTTTCGATTGAGGTCATTATTTATAGACTCACAGAAATCGCCCTTCGATAACACTGACTGGTCACAACCAGCCGGTAAACTGTAGGTGATAGAAAAGAACGTTGGTACTAGGTCCATTGAAGTGATAACCATAAGAATGGGACAAACTTCCCAGGAGGGGTGTAGCAGTTGATCGCACAGCAAAGGCAGATGTCAGTGTTAGGCTGTGTACCTATGCTACATATCGTTATAACTAAATGCTTAGGGGTCTAACAGGACGCTATGGGTGACGAGGTTTGAAAGAGACAACTCCTTCATGTATATTTTTACAATTGCAGGGGTTTTCATATCAGTAAATGGAATTATTGTTTATAACACCAGAAGGTATTGTTTAGCGATAAACAGTACGAAATCCTCAATCCAAAGCCAATCATCTCCCTAGAAGGAACTTGGTCAAATCCACAATTTATGAATATGGTAATGGATCCATAGCTAACCGCTTGACATTAAACTGACTAACCACACAAATTTTTCCAACTATTTCAGTCTGCTTATGGCAATGTTGGGTTAAAACTCGACATAATTCATAGCTTATAAAAAACAGAGAGGTCGCGTCGTGCAGTATACAGGCTAGTTATTTCTAAGTAAGACATAGTATCCTATTCAATCACTTTGCCAAACATTTTCCCCATGATGATCGGGCTTGCTGGTTTGGAGTTTGTTAAATGATACCTCAAATTCGTCCTGGGAACTAGAGTAGCCTTCAGAACTTTTCAGTCCAACGGTAGTTCACCCTGGTCAAATGATATCTTGAATATCCTAGTGGGCAAGACCGTTATGATTATTGAACGCTTTCCGAGAAACTAGGGGTAAACCGGACTATTCCTTTGGATTTCTTCATCATTGAACAGTGTAGTGTCTTTCTTATATCATACTAGTTAAAGTTAACAGTGAGTAGCTAGGTTCGTGAGTGCTCTTGGTGCCGGTCATGCGTCGACAAGAGGGTCAATATTAAAAACCCTCACAAAGTAATCAGCTGTAATTTGTGTATTGTCTCAGTCTTCCTTTATCGACTGAAACACATTTCCTTCCCTTGTTAAACTTTGGATCCATTCATATATGAAAAATATTAGTTTTTATTACGTTCAAATTCAGTTTACCTCGATTGGGTTCCGAATTTCCTCAAAAAGCAATGGACCTCAAGATGTGTTTGTTCCTCGTCGACTTAAACAGTTTCATTACCTTTGTCATACCAGGTATGATTGCGCTGTCCGAGAGTTTTTTTCTTTTGTCCAGTAAGCTGCAATTTTCACGGTTCATCCAAAAGTGGATAATTTTTTGTTTGTCGAAAAATGATTGTTTGGATTTCGGATGTGATTTAATGCTTCGCCTACGAAACTTCTGACTCGATTTCCAAGAATTCAGGATAGGCCGTAAAAGTGACTGCCTTCACATCTGCCTTCTATATGTCAGGACAGAAAAAGACTTCTGCTTCTTACTATACGGCAGGAACTCACTTTCAGTTTTCAGTTTCAGCTTGGGAGAGACAAGAAGCTAGATGGCCTGTATTCGTATTGGTAATGATGGTCTCTCAGTTGATGTACCTTTCTTTCGAAAGAGACGATAGATGTGGCCTCAACCACGTGTTGAGGCAACGAGTTCCACTCGTTGATACTTCGATAGGAATGTCGATATTCAGCTGACAAGTAAATTGCTCCGGTCTTAGGAACGTTCTTGGAATGTCCTCGTAAATCCTCTGTTTTGGAAGACAAGAAAATGGTAGCATATCAGATGCAAATTTATCATCAATCAATATGAAAACCACAGTCAAGTCACCTCTAGTTCTTCTATATGACATGATAAGGGAGCATCGCTGCTCCGAGAATCAGATTAGTTGCTGTTCCCCGAAACCTGTACCAAAACCCCAGTGTCCTTTTTCGCAGGAGCTAGGCGCTTGTATGCAGCACTCAAGTTTAGGCCGAACAAATACTACATAAAAAGTCAAAAATGTTTTAGTGTTGACATGGCCAAAGGCCCTATGTGTTGAACATAGGGTTCTGAAATATTTGGCAGCTGTTTCATGGCAGTGTGCGATAGCTTTTAAGTTTTGGCTAACGATGACCTTTAAGTCATTGTGTGTCTGGATTACATATAGCTCAGTGTTATTTATCATGTACGTATCTGTACCCTGATGACCAATGTGCATCACAATACAATTGGAAGTATTTTTCCGCAACTGTCAAGTTTGAGACTATTCAGATAGTTTCTCCATGTCATTTTGAAGCACTAGGCCGTCACTTTTGCTCTTTATCACTCTCCACATATCGACACCGTGAGCATATAGCAAGACATATACTTGAGGGATTCGCAACCAAATTTGTTAATTTTCTTAGTAGCCTAGGATGCGATTCATCAAATCCCGTGGATGTATCTACATCATGCTCACTTAGCAGACCAAAGACATCAAGTTCTTTAATGGTCACGTCGTCCGGTGTGTAAGAGATTTGTATGAACTGAAGTGAAGGATGTTTCTATGGTTTTTAACTTGCTAAAGCTTTATCATAGTCGTCGTCCACTAACGATGAAGCATTAATCTCCCTTTATACTGCTGAAATATTACTCTTCTTTTATTCCTTTGGTTTATATACGAATACAAGCGTTTAGGACATTCTATTGATAGGTAATAAACTATCAAAACAATAAAATGCACTGAGCGAGGAAAAGTGTATACAATAATCGTTTGTCAGTGTAGGTACGTGATTTGACTGATATCCCTATACTTGGTAAGGACTGGATCTAGGGCAAAAATGGAATGAGATTTGTACTATTATGGACCAGAGTGAGTGATATATTGATCAAGAATTATAATCAAAATAGTTTTTCAGTAAGCTTGTCTCTTATTGACAATAGTCTGTAGAGTATGCATTGCTGTCACCTACAACAAATTTTCTGCACCTTACTGAATAGGATTTCAGTGCACTTTGTGGGGAATCATCTGCCATTTGTAAAGGACTGCGGCAAACTGAAACTAGTTTGCTGTCTTATCACGTACATTTCATTTGGCACCCTACCGATTCACATGTCCCTGAGTTCACAAATATGAGTTATCTGGATAGCAGGAAAGACCCACATCTAAGAGGTCTGTCACTAATATTGAGGGGAGCAGCTTCAATCCTGGTAGCACCGCTTAGTATGATGTTCTCACACTTGCCAAGTTGAGGAAAACTACCGGAAATTTGGAAGCTGGCTCACATCACACCAATTTTCAGAGGTCGACGCAGCGAACCCTCAAGCTACCGACCAGTGGCCCTTCTCTCCATACCTTCTAAAATTATGGAGTCCCTGATATGCGATGGTGTACAAGACTATTTATTACCCTTAAATTTCTTCTCACCCCAACAGCATGATTTCAGGAAGGATCACTCTTGTATAAACCAACCTGCTGACTGCGGTGGACAGATGGACAACCATGCTTGATCGCAAGAGGAAGGTTGGCATCATTTGCCTTGACTTCCCAAAACCTTTTGGTAGGGTCAACCATATATGTCTTAGCAATAAGCTCGAACGATTAGGTATCAAACCACCTTTAATTGATTAGCTGACTTCATATCTAAATGATCGACATTTTAAAGTCAGGGTTAACTTCACTCTCTCTCAGACTATGAACTGTCCTAGTGGGGCTTCCCAGGTCTCAATACTAGGACCTCTTCTCTTCTTGATTTATATAAACGATCTGACTTATTGCTTTTTGCTGATGATGTGAAACTTTGGAGGGAGATACGCAACCAAGAGGATGTACTGGTACTTCAGGAGGATCTGACTGGACTTCAAAGTTGGGAAGATGACAACAGACTTTTTTTATTATTATTAATGGCTTTATTCAATATTATAATCTGGTACAATATAGAATTCTCAGCACGAGTTATTTCAACAAGTTTTTTACCAAAAAAAAGAGTTTATACAAATTATCGAATTTGAGACATGCTTAAGAATATAGGTTATTTACTAGGTCAACTCTAACAGCCTGTTCGTCACAAAGTAAATTTGCTAAGTAAGGTATTACAGAACTTTTATAGACTTGCTTGCGTGTATGGATTTTAATGTATTTACGTCTCGTTCTACCAGAAGATATACAAGGAGAAAGATATAAATGAAGCGGATGGTTAGTATCTGATAAGATAACACCTGCCAAGAGTTTGCAAGACTTAAGATGTCTAACCACAATCATATTAATAATGACTTCAAAGGATTCACCACATACCTTGCAAACCGCCTTCAGCACTCTACGCAAAACAGCAAAGTCTTTTCTCAAAGGCCAAGGGAAGAATGATGGAGAACAATATAGAATAATAGGTAATATGCAGGAATTTACAAATTGTAAGAGTAAATGGTGAGTAATCCCAAAAGTATGCAGCCTCTTTATGTAGTATATCAAACGGTAAACTTTTTTCGATAAGAGTAAAAGATGAGAAGACCAAGAAAGATCAGAGGAAAAAATGACACCAAGATATTTGACCTCCGACACTGTGTTTATTAAGGAGTCTCCAATGGCACAAGCATTATGGGATCCCAAAATAGAGTGTAGGTTCTGTCCATGTCTCAAGCTAAAGTTAACAGCCTGACATTTAGATGGATTGAGTAAGAGACCATTACCAACAGACCACCTTTCAATACGAGATAAAAACTCATCCATTTCTATGGGATGTAAAGAGGTAGAAATCGGCATACATACAGTGAGGTCGTCCGCATATTTTACAAAAGTGTTTTCTGTGGAAGATGGTAGATCATGCAGAAAAAAAGAGAAGAGCGGAGGTGAAAGAACAGCTCCTTGTGGCACACCTACAGTAGATAGTAGAGATGTTGAAAACTCTCCTTCAAATACAGTGTACTGTTCTCTTCCAGAAAGGTAGGAACATAGCCAATTGGTTATCCAGCTGTCAGTGTCGACGCTGATCAGCTTGTTAAGTAAGAATGGTCTTGGAATAGAATCAAAAGCAGAAGTAAAGTCCAGAAAAGCGCATCTAACATACTTCTTACCCTTTTCCAACCCGAACACTATATTGTGATGCAGAACAGCGACGGCATCTAATGTGCTTCTTTTGCATTTGTAAGCAAACTGATATGGATCACAGTGCTCTTTTACTGCAGGTTGGAGTGGTTGTATCAGTAATTTTTCCATTATTTTGAGTAAAAATGAAGTTATTGCAATGGGTCTAAGTTTCACATTTTTATCACCAGAAGCTTTCTTTGGTATAGGGATTATCTTTATCTTTCTCCACATTTTCGGTAAGACATTAGTTGAGAAGGATCTATTAAAGATATTCGTGAATGGATAACATAAAACATCAGCACATTTTTAAAAAAGGAGGTTTGGGATACCATCAGGTCCAAAACATAGGGATGAATTAAGTGACTGGAGACATTTTCGGACATCATTTTCAGTGAAACTAGGAACACAATTATTCTTCAAACCCTTGGATATAGGGAGCATGATGTCAGATGACTGACGTATAAAGGACTTATTTAAGTCACAAACATTCAGCTGGTTATCGCTTCTAGTCTGCCTGTCCCCCGTAATTTCTTTAAAGAGTTTTCACATACTTGGAGAGCTTTTACAAGATAGGAGTTTTTGAGTAAACACAGAGTTGAGACGTCTAATCTGTTGGTTTATTTGACCATTTAACTTACGAACTTCAACAGATAGCGCAGATGCTGTGCAGTCTGGAGTCATTTAGATATTGGTAACACAAATATATTTGTATTTATTCAGGTGTTTAGGACGGCACCTTAAAGTTAGACAGTCAATAAAGTCATTTGAAAACTTGAAACAGGCAAAAGTAGATCAACACCAGTTAATGTTTACAAGAGTAGCTACTCCGCCACCACAGGTCTTTTTATTGTTTGATCGATCCTGACGATATATATTAAAATCACGTAATGATACTAAGCAATCATCCTGTAAGTCAGTTAACCAAGATTCTTGAACTGTGATGACACCACAATTACGATACATGTTTTGACTTAACAAAAATTGGAGATAGTCCACCTTGTTAATTAGAGATCGACAGTTAGAATTAAGCAGCACTGGAATCGACATTTGATTAATATTCATTCTGTTTAATGCATATTGCCAACCACCACGATGTCTCGTATTGTACTTGTTTGTGATTTTTGCAGCGAAAGGACGTAAGCTTTTCATAGACGCGCCTGTATAGGTTATGCGATTAATAGACATAATGATAAGTTAAAACAAATTGAAAAAACCCAGATAACTTGTTGAAATATTTAGATGGCAGAAACAGGTAGCCCAGGTATTCAAGCAGGTCGCCTACCTTCAACACTTCAAAGTGTAAAGTAGTCCATCTGCGACATGTTGTAGACTACCGTTACAACTTAGGAAACTCCTCTCTAGAAGTATCCCAAGTCGAGAAAGATTCAGGAGTGTTGGTAACCTACGACTTGAAGGCTTACGGTAACTGTGACAAAAACGACTTTCGAGCAAACTTTGCACTGGTAACATTGAAGCACACCTTTGGCCAGTTTCACAGAAGAACTTTCCACATAATCTTCAACAGTTTTATTCGTCCCCATTTAGAGTACGGAAATATTGTATTTCCTCCATCACTCCAAAAGCATAAGGGAACTTTGGAACATGTGCAAAGACAAACTACTGTGAACCGCTTACACCTGCTGAGGAAGCTTGGACAAGAAATGATTTCTAAACAGTTTCTCGTCAAAAGACCGCTGACCAATGACATTTTGCACTCATAGTAACATTTCTGTTGCTGAGCCGTGGTGCAACTCCATGTCGTGAGAAGGCAGGTCCAACGTTTATCGGCCAGTTAGGTCTCCACGTTTAAGACTACCCTCTTTAAAAGTGTCATGAGGCTCAGAACCATCACCAGCAAACGTACTAGATACGAAGTGCTTGTCAAAATCCCACGGTAGTATCTCTACTACTGCGAGACAATGTACACATGGAAAAATCGTCCTGTGTATTTGAGAGTCAGCTACTGTGTAGCAGAACTAGGCATTGAAATTTTTGTGCCACGACGACTTTGGTTGAAAGGTGGGAGGCGTAAGAGTCTTAAAATTAAGAAGCGTCGGTGTTTGTTCCGTCATAATGAAGAACCGTATAACTCAAAGGACATTACCAAAATAATGTTAGTAAGAATGGGTACAGAGAAGATTGTGAGACCACCACCACATGATCCAGTCCATGGCGTACGATTGAAAGGTGCGCGTTGTTTGTCCTCGTCTTCGATAGGGATCGATATTCAGTGACCCAACTGTTGGATGATTTGGCTAGGGCTCAGTGACATTTCTCTTGCCTATAGTATGAAATAAATGGGAGGGCATCTCTAAAATTATACAAAGTTTAATCATTTTGGGAATATTAAAAGTGGCCTGGAAAATCATTCTCTGTTAAATCCTCACAGTCCGAATATTTACAGCATCTGACCTTAGTCTATGTTCTCTTTTAGCTTTTCGTCATTTTATACGGTTTGCGAGAGGAAAGCCTTCACGGAACAGAACGCCTGGCCCCTTTAGTTTGTGTCCACTCTGTAAAACTGGGTCCCTTTTGTTGAAGGATTTAAACACCAATTTCGGCAGCCTAACTTGATTCTGTTTCAAGTCTGTTTGGTTACATAGTCTAAAATCCTTCAGCTTGTCGACCTCAGAGATATCCTGGAGCAATAAACTCATACAACGCATGTAAAACTGCACTTTTCCTAATTGATAACGTTCTGCTATTATAAATGCTCAGATCGTAAAGCAGAAGGATTTCATAATTTTTACCTTTTAAAGCCAAAGGTTTGAAGTTTGAACTGATTCCGCGATTACTTGATTTTGGTGTGCTCCACTTGGGTGGTTAGTTGCGGGGTTTAAATGGTTTGGTTGAGAGCTACATAAGATATTCTAATTTTATGCATTTTCGGCTACTGTGCTAGTGTTTTGCTTTTTAGTTGCAAATGAAGTTATCATCATGTCAGGTGAAAAGGGCTCACTAAAAGATAATAATTAGCTTACGTGTTCAGTTTCAATTATCTAACAAACTTGCGTACGTGATTTCTTGTCATGTGTCAGAGATATTCATTGTGATTTATTGTGATATTGTACAGCTTATATTTCATAAACCCATTTGAATCAGAATTTTTAAATTTGGAAATTCAATGATTACACCATTGGGTGATATGGATGAGGAATTTGATGAAGGGGTTGTTACAGATCATCATCACACACATGAAGGTTTTGGTGACCCAGGATGTCATCAGTACCAGAGTTTTGACAAGTCTGGACCAAACTGGGTTAATATGCTCAGGCAACAAGGTGCTTCGGTTGACGCAACTAGTCCTCAAACTTCACACCTGAGTCCAGAGGTACACAGTATATCAGATTTGACTTCCGTAAGTAAATATATGTGTTCTTGTTCCCACCTTTGTTAATGAATGCTTAGTTATCGTCTGACATAAATATGCGGTTGTATTAATACTGGCTTTAGATTGGTTAATAATATGGTATTTAAGTACTACTATTATGATTTCTATCACGACTGAGCCACTATAGTTATACGTCATTTCTCAGTGTTGGGACTCGCTTAATAGTAAATTTAATGTTCATTTGCTTTGAATTTCACTTCGATTTCTAACTGATACCACTCAGTTTCCCATGGGTTTATCACAAAACTTGGGGCTATGTTCACTTCATAATTAACAATAGTATATGCTAATTTTCACTGAATAGATTCGGGTGCTGCAAGTTATTTTATCATAAATTCGCTACGTACTGAAAAATATCAACGTTTTGTAGTGCGTTGCATCTTTTGAAAGTTCTGTAAGGGCAGAATTATCATGTAGTTCTCCTCACAAATCCTAACAAAGCAAGATGAATAATGTATACAGAACGCGAAAAAATTGTTGTTATTCACTGCTTTCTTTTCAGCCACACATACTTATGAGTTTAGCTCATCTCTCCGGATCAAACATTATATTACTATTTGGAAGTTATTAAACTTATTAACTTCTCTGTAGCTGAACGGAAAGCAACGAAATACATTGTGTTCACTGTATCCCGCAAATGTTCTTACTTTGTTGAAAAAACGGAAATCCCTAAAACTTGTACAGTGTTTGAACTCAAGGAAAATCCCGGTTTCATCTGTAAAAAGATGACATCTGTGTAACATGATTGTTACCTAACTTTCAGTTGTATTGGTCTTTCGGATTGCCCACTTTATACACTGTGGTCAGTTTGCTGTACAATGTTATATCAAATAAGCTGATATTCAGTCGACTAATAACTACTACTTTTCTGACTCGACATGCTATGTTAAAGTATAAGTTATCGAAAAATGTAGTTGCTTAATATTTGTATTCATGTCTAGACCGGTCACAATACTGCAATTAAATTAAAATCTAGACCTGAAATAAAAGTTACATCTTTTATCAATTTCCTGTTACTGTCGTAATCCTGAGACCTTTGTGACTGATCATATGCTGATGCCTGATAAACGTATGCTAAATAACATGCGACCCAAAACAATAGATCAGTTTAATTTTTACTCTTGTCTCAAGAAGTTAGTGGTTGAAGATAACCAAATCAGTGAACTTGGTTCCCTCCTACAGCTGTGATTTTGTGAACTTTAACTATTAGAGCTCCGTTGAAATTTCATGCAATCTGAGTTCTTTAACTGGGCCCAGTAGATATTAAAAACAAATAATTTAAACAATCCCAGTCAGTGAGGGTTAATATATCACTTTTATCTGGTTCCTCGCGTATAGGTTGGTTCATAGTTATTTTTATATAATAACGAGTTGCTGAGTATATTAGTATAGTCGTCAATCGTAAAGAGTTTTTCTTTGTATTTTGTTGTGAAAGTGGATATCCTTGTTATTTTTATTTATTATTTATTTAAACACATATATTGGTACAAAAGGGCACCAGATACATATGCGCCACACAAAATAATGAAAGTAGGAAGAGAAGGGATGAAAAGGTAAGGCGGACTGAAATGTACAACCAGAAGACTCTTTCAGTTAAGAAAGTTAGAACCACTCTTTATGTAGAAAGTAAAAGAAGGTTGCAGCAGGACCGCCACTGGCTTCTATTCTGAGCCATATCTGATAACGTCTCTAGCCACTGTGTTGCACCATCTCTCGGACCCCATCCAGGGAGTCGTGAAGGTCCAACAGAAGCTAGCCCTTTGCAGCTTTCTTTCATGCCATGACACCATGTCATACACTGACCTCCTCTCCGCTTTTTCCAACCAGTCCCAGAGTCGGCAAATAATGCACGACGTGGAAGTCTCTGGGACGACATTCGTAAAACATGTCCAAGCCACCGAAGTCGGTGTTTCAAGATGGTGACACCAATTGAATTATCGTCTCTGCGCCCGAACACACGATGCCGAACCTCTGCATTACTAACATGGTGTTGCCACTGTATGTCAGCAATCCTTCGGAGACAACGATGATCGAACACAGAGAGACGTCTAACATCCTCAACTCGGAGAGTCCAGGTTTCACAAGCATAGAGCAAAACTGCTCTCACCGACGCGTTGTAAATCCGACCTTTTACAGCCAGACTAACATCACGAAGGCGCCAAAGATGGCCCAGATTGGCATAAGCCGCTCTGGCTTTCGTTATACATGCATCAATCTCATCACTCACGCCACCACCAGCACTTATATAGCTACCTAGATACACGAACTTCTCAACTACTTCAATCTGCTCACCATCCAGGGTGAGTACAGGATGAGAATCCTGCCAGTCTTGTAGGAGTACTTTGCACTTGGAGGGTGCAAAGCACATGCCGTACCTGCGGACACTGATTGCCAACTGATTAAGTGCGGATTGCATGCCTTGGGCATTATCGCACAGTAAGACAATATCATCCGCATACTCGAGGTCGAGAAGTCGTTCTCCAGGCAACATATCCACACCGCCATTACTTACATCCATCAGAGCTGTTTCCAGGATGTCATCGATGGCAAAGTTGAAGAGGAATGGTGAGATCGGGCAACCCTGCCTAACCCCGCTGCTCGAATGAAACAAAGGAGAAAGGTGGTTGTATGCCCTCACTCTGCCTGAGGTGTTCGTATACAGGGCCTTTAAGATGTTAATGAACTTCTCAGGCACACCATTCTTCAATAGACAATCCCAGAGAACAGTCCTGTCCAACGAATCGAAGGCAGCCCTGATATCAAGAAACACTACGATTATTGGCCTGCGATAAGTATGACGGTGTTCTAACATTTGGCGGAGGGTGAAGATGTGATCAATACATCCTCGACCAGAACGAAAACCAGCCTGCTCCTCGCGAGTCAATCGTTCTCGGGTTTTAAACAACCTACGAAGAATGACAGAAGCCAATAGTTTGGACGCAATCGGAAGTAGACTTATCCCACGATAGTTGTTACAGGAACAACGTGAACCCTTTTTAAAGATAGGGACGACTATTGACTCATTCCATGATGTTGGAACACTTTCTTGCTCCCAAACCTTTGCAAACAACACCGTCAGTTCCTTAGCCAGAAAGTCACCACCATCTTTAAAAAGAACCGGAGGTAAGTCATCTGGGCCCGGTGATTTGTAGCGCTTCAGGAGTTGGAGTTCCTTGCGGACTTCCGCCTCGTTTGGTGGATCAGTCGTCACCGGCCATGGAGAGCAGGACAATCTGGTTGATGTTGCCGGAGCAGCAGGCCAGTTGAACTGCCCTTCGAAAAATTCCGCCCATCGTCCAAGACGTCGAGAGATGTTAGTGATTGGCATCCCGTCATCCTCGTAGATTGTTTCACTCACACCAGACTTCTTGCTGCCAGTGGCTCGGATGAGTTGGAAGAGCTTCCGGCAGTTACCAGATGCAGCTGCTGCTTCCATCTCATTAGCACGCTCCGACCACCAGGCTTCTCGGTCCTTACGCAAGCTTTGCCCGATTTCATCACGTAACAGCCTTCGTTTGTGGTCAAACTCACGGTCACCCGGAGTAGACCGACAGGCTTCCATCAGTTGTAAGGAGCCAGAAGAAACCTAGTGCTTGTAAGCGGGACGTTTCGCGAAGCCGCAAGCGGCTTTACTCGCCATTCTCATGGCGTCGTGAAGATGCAACCAATGCTCATCTATACTTTTCGATGGGATGGTAGCTAGCCTAGAGGCTAGCTCCGCTCGATACTTACTTGCAACAGAAGTTGCAGCCAGTTTACCAACATCGATCCGTTGGTGGTGGTCAATCCTTCGGCCACTGAAAAGTAAGGTGAGATTGGCGCAGACCAGGGCATGATCAGACTCCAGATAGGTACTCCAAAAGGAGCGGCAGTCTTGTACACAACCACGCCAGCGGTAGCTAATCGCGATGTGATCAATCTGAGTCCAGGCTTGAGATGCAGAGGGAGGACGCCAGGTGGCACACCGGCGATGACTGTGCCGGAAGTTAGTGCTAGTCAGAAACAGGTTGTGGTCTGTGCACAGTTGCAGCAAACGGTCCCCGTTATCTGTCCTGCGACCAACAAGTCCTCATCGGCCACCTAAACGACTCTCTTCTGTGCCTAGATGCCCGACCTGAGCATTCAAGTCTCCGGCTAATACTACAATATCTGTCGAACGCGCTTTCTCGAGAAGAACTGTTAACTGATGGTAAAACTCATCCTTGATTGCATCCGGGCTGCAATCTGTCGGGGCATAGGCGGAGATGACGAAAAGACACCGATTCTCACGCCGATTTCTTCTCACTTTGATGGAACTTTCTAATCTAACAGCACATAACCGACTGTTAATGGGGATCCAATCGATTAGTGCTGCCTCAGCTCTAGCGCTTAGTGCAACACCAACGCCTGCAAGACCAGACGAAGATGCCACAGAGTCCCCGGATAAGCGCACGTGAAACAAGCTTTTCGAAGCGACAGATGGAGAACGAATTTGTAGTACTTCACTAGAGTCTTGAATACGGGTCTCGGATAGGCAGCAAACATCAACATTAAGACTTTCTAAAGACATGGCCAGCCCCATCTGTTGTCCGATCTGCATTAGTGTGCGAACGTTGAAGGAAGCCAGCTTGAACGGCGTACGTGGTTTCAGAAAGACTGCTTCAGTATTCGTAATCGGTGGAAGCATTCACTTTCAACCAGACAGTGACTGGAGATCGTTTAGATAGGACAGAGTTTCCACCATGGGCGAGCTACTGCATAAGTTGGAAAGGAAGGATACACAATTTGGGAATAAAGGGAGTGAAAAAGCGACGTAGTAAATAATAATAATAATAATAATCATAATAATAATGGTAATAATAATAATAGTGTAAATTGTCTTGCTTCTAATATGAGCGAGAATAGTATCGTCAATAGAATTCATCATTTCATTTATTTGTGTGTGGGCTGTGATACTGCCCGGGTGCCCAAACCGAAGCAGGTGGTTTTCTTAGGGGGCCACACCCCGAGCCTTTGACCTAAAGGTCTGATCCACAAGGCAGTGGAGCATCGTGAGGAGATGCAGTCCCATGGTAGCCGGTGACCAACGATTGATTCATGCGCCATTTGTTCCATCAGGATACTGAAGCCCATGTGAACCATTGGTTTGGAATCAGGGTTTTCCAACTCCCCTAGGTGGACCCTCCGCGTCCACCAACCCGGTTAAAGAGCCGGACATTCGCTTTTCGTCCCCTCACTTTCGTAAACACCTCCACCACGAGAAGGCAGTGAGTAGAACTTCCCTGGCAGAGGCTATATATTCGCTGGCCATGTGAGAGCATTTGGAGAGGGAGAGTGGACTCTCCCCACTCTCGGCCGTACCAGGGCATTTGGGGGCAACTAGCAGTGGAATCCAGGACGCGCGTTTCGTCCCATTTGGGACTCGTCAGCTGGATGTACCTGCATCTCAGAGTTGATGTTCACTCTGGGACTCGAACCCAGTACCCTCGCTTCAAACGCCATCGCGTTATCCACTCGGCCACTGAGTCCTGTTCATGTGAAATAGGAACATGTAACTGTTCTTAGATTGCCAGTCATACAACTTGCCAAATATATGCATCGGTTCAAGTTGTCACGTCATAGTACCACAGCGATATGGAGTTACTAAAATGGTACTAAGAGTAGTAGCAGTACCATTTGTAGCACAAAAGACTAAGAATAAAATATGGGATTTCAAAAGAATTTGCAGAACTAAAAGTATAAGTTAATTTTAGAAATCACGATCTAAGGGAAAAACCAGGAGTAAATACATATGCACCAATACGAACGACTCTAAGCCATATTATCTGATGTCTCCAACTATTGTTTTAGTAGTCACTCACACTCTAAATAAGTAGTCTGGATTCATCAATAGTCGCCGACTGATGCCACGTCTTTGTTTGGCTGCTCCTAACTTTCTTCCAACTGACATCAGAAAACATCTTGCGTCAGGGTAAGAGATGATAGGGCATAAGTAACACATGCCCCAACCACTTCAGTTGATGAAGACTAACTACCTCAAGCTTATTTGCTGTTTTTAAGCAGTACTGTGCTTCTAACCTTATCATTGTCCACTCGCCAGTCCCGACGTAGATGAGCATTGCTTCAAAGGTATCTGTGATTAAATAGCTTCTATTTTCAAAACTCGTTTCGCAGCCATAATGTGGAACAAAACCAACCGCTATGGAGTATATTCGACCATTAATTGGGTGGAGGATGTCTTGCCTACGCCTTACATGGTAGAATTTGTCAAAATTCGAACTACCTTTCGAAATCCGTGATATTTCGTCAGACACACCGATCACAGTTGATAGTATTTCCAAGATGAAGTAGTCAGCTAGCTCGACCACTCCACACTCAATCATTAGTTTCGAAGTGATACTTGCGACTTATGGGGAGCAAAACTCATCTTTAAAATCGTTCCGTGGTTACTTAGGGCTATTGGATGACTGGGTTTTGTCAGCGTCTTCATCAAACCATGTGTACCAAAACTTAGTCTCATGCCAAATAGTGTTAAATACGTGCTAATCTGAATTGTAATCATTATTCAATTTGAATAAGAAGCCTTCGTAATAAATATCTTTCCAGTATGTCGTAAAAGAATATCAAAGTAATCTATTTAGAGTGACTGATCGTATCAATTTTTCCATACGCCATTCAGGCATTTGTCTTGTAGGATATCGGTTCTCGGAATAAAACAAGTGAAACATATGCCATGGTGGTCAGCGTTTATGAATGCAGACTTAAAATATCCCTTTCTAAAGGGCTTTTGGATTTGTTATTTGGATGAATTTGTAGGAAACTAAATATATAGCTGTAAACCTCATTCAGTAACTTCTTACCTCTGCGTTTTGATAAGTTCTACTTCTTAAAGACCTGGGAAATCATATTTTTAATTAGTCCAGTTCAGACCAAATTTATAGAGGTGTAGCCCATTAGTTACTCGTGTCTATTCTGCGGTTGAAAAACGAACGAACTAGGACCTGCAGCAAGTGAATATCAGTTCAAGTTACCCTCATTCTCGTGAGCACATCAAAATCGAATCAGCGATGAGAAAAGCAATTGAATGGTTTTGTATAGTGACTTGCATAGAACAATGTTTAAAGTTCAGTGTTTAAAGTAAGATTGAAATTAAATGCATATGTACCTATTGTGACTGACTTTGAGCTTTGAGATCCTAACCATTAATTCCAGACCTTAGCCGTACTGTTCGATTCAAATGTTGACGATTTACTTACTTGATACCAAATCTTGGTCTCACCTTCAGATTTCTTTTGATATGCTCTTATGTTATCCACCACAACACACCGAAGTGGTGATTGAATGTGCATCAAACATTTCAGTCACTCCAGTCGATATAGCTTTATGGCTTCATTAACTAGTTTGTCCTCTTTATCTTTGATTAAATGTCAGCAATGCAACCCCCCCAAATGCCCTGGTACGGCCGAGTGGGGAGAGTCCGCTCTCTCTCTCTAAATGCTCTCACATGGCCACGCGTATATAGCCGCTGCCAGGGAAGTTCTACTCACTGCCTTCTCGTGGTGGAGGTGTTTACGAAAGTGAGGGGACGAAAAGCGAATGTCCGGCTCTTTAACCGGGTTGGTGGACGCGGAGGGTCCACCTAGGGGAGTTGGAAAACCCTGATTCCAAACCAATGGTTCACATGGGCTTCAGTATCCTGATGGAACAAATGGCGCATGAATCAATCGTTGGTCACCGGCTACCATGGGACTGCATCTCCTCACGATGCTCCACTGCCTTGTGGATCAGACCTTTAGGTCAAAGGCTCGGGGTGTGGCCCCCTAAGAAAACCACCTGCTTCGGTTTGGGCACCCGGGCAGTATCACAGCTCTCACACAAATCGAATGAGATTTGTGCGTCGCATATTTATCTGGTGCTTCCTTATCTGTTTAAATAATAATAATAATAATAATAATAATAATAATAATAAATTTTTTCTATTTATTCAACGAGGCAAGAAGCTTGACAATAATATGGTTTTTGGTAGTGTTAGTATTTCTTCCTCCTGGTATTTTTAACTAATTACTTTTGATGGTCGTAGCTGGTGTTATTGACCATAATATCGGTCATAAAAAGCAAGATTCGACTTAAACTAATGGTCTACCCGTCACCACAGTGGGAATTGTGGTCAAGTTAATTTGTGTGGATGAAGTTACAAATTAAAGCATGAATGCAATGGAGCATTAGTTCGGACACAGCTCCTGTAAAATTCGAACAGAATACAAACCAAAAGAATAACCTATTAATAAGGTAGTTTGTCTCTAAGTTACTAACGGATTATTTGATAAAGGATCAAGGAGAGAGGTGTGGGAACGTGAAAGTACACAGGAACTAAGAATGTTGTTAAATACTTGATTTCCTTAGTGTACCTTTGTTAATTCAAAGTTCATGAATAAATAATTAGTCGTTATACATCCACTATATCTATTATATTTTATACAATTGGTCGCTTATTGGTGTTATTTGTTTTTTAAGTATTTGAAATTTTGTACGATTTTCAGTTTCGAATGTTTTTGTGTTGAGTACTTTTGCATAATGTTTAACAAAAATGTTGTAAGTATAAATCTACAGTTAGAATTTCTTAATCATTTTCCTCACTAAGTTTTGCAATCTTATGTCTTTAACTCTCTGATGGGTTCTGTGATTGTGGAAAATATTGTTAACTGATATGTCAATTTAATCACGTGTATTATATAAAAGGTCAGGATTTAATTAAAGGACTGAAACGCTTTTTGCAATTCATGCTAAAGTTTATGGGTCAGATAACATGTGACGGCTATATTTACTAGCTATGTATTCTAGTTAATATGTTATGCTTTAAATATTTTTGTTAGACACCAGTAGAGTGAGAAAGCTCGATTATTCGTCTCATCTTTAGATTTCTTGAAGCCTAGTTGTCTGCTTAATACAATCTCCTCTAAAAGCGTTTGGTCTATCATCATTTCTTGAACAAATATTTTAGTGGTTCCCTGCTTTATTATTTATCAAGTCTCACACAGTTTGTTCATTTTTCTATACAGAAATATGCTAGGTCAATAGTAAATGTCTGTAGCTGTACAAGTTCAATAAAGTAAACCACTTCAACAGCTTATTTACAGATATCGCGTTAGAGTTTTAGGTCATAGCAGCTCACATACAGTTGAGTTTGTTTACATCTAATTTGGTTAAGCCCTTTTGTTAACTTATGTAACGGACAGTCATTCGTAGAATAACAACCTATCTATACTATTGTACCTTTATTATGTACGCTTGAGCATTGTTTACTGCCTACGCACATATTTTGCTCCCTATCCAAATGTAAATTGTTACTCCAGGACTGGCCTGCGTCAACACCTGAACTAAGGATAGGGAGTGAAGTAGTCGAACGCGTCGACAACTTCACTTATCTTGGAAGTCTGATCAGCCCTAATGGGTTGGTGTCTGACGAAATCTCAGCACGGATTCAAAAAGCTCGTTTGGCTTTTGCCAACTTACGTCACCTATGGCGAAGACGAGATATCCGTCTATCAATTAAGGGACGAGTATACTGCGCATCAGTTCGCTCTGTTCTACTTTACGGCTGTGAAACATGGCCATTAAGAGTAAAAGATACTCATAGGTTACTAGTATTTGACCACAGATGTCTTAGAAATATTGCTCGCATCTGGTGGGATAACCGGGTAAGTAATAGTGAGGTTAGACGCAGGGTATTAGGGAACGATGGTAAATCAGTTGATGAGGTCATGAATCTTCATCGACTGAGATGGTTGGACCACGTGTTACGTATGCCTGAACACCGATTACCACAACGCGCTATGATGACTATTATTGGGGATGGTTGGAAGAGAGTTAGAGGCGGCCAAACCAAAACATGGCATCAGTGCTTGAAGTCACTAACTTCTAGTCTGAGCCATGTTGGCAGATACAGACTACCTGGTTGGGGTCCGCGTGACTATCGTAACCAATGGTTGGAGACTCTAGGTGACATGGCTCAGAATCGATCACAATGGCGTAGGTGTATACACTCTTTATCTTCCCTTAAACCTTGAGATTAAAATTGCTTCATATCTCTCTTCCTTCCTATACTATATCCTTATATACAATCTTTCTTTATATACTACCACCTCCACTAAATAAACTACTTCTATGAATCCGGTGTTGATCTTGTTGTGCTAACGAGGTATGGCAACTTGGACCGATGCATATATGTGCCTGGTCCTACGTTGTAGCTGACTGACTGACTTACTATTAATCGCTTAATTGATTCGATGATTCATTCATTTCACTGTGTATATATATGTACATCTTAATCCTATTCACCGACTCGTTGTCTCGCTCGTTGACCCGGTCACTCTCTTGCTCTCTCATTCGACTTGCACGCTCACTCGCCTGCTTAACGTCACTGCTCTTTAATGCTTGCTAGAATACTGCACTTAACAGCAATATTTGTTTATAAATAATTATTGTTTCACTCTCAGACCTTGTTTACGGTTTAGTAGATCATAACTTCGTTTATACGATAATGACCAAAAGCAGTATTAACCTATTCAGGATCACTTGCCTACAGTTTGAGAAGTTGTTACTAAGTTAGTTAGGTTGAGACTGACCTATAAAACAAATTATTGTAGGGTAATTATTCACTGAATGAGAACTTATTTATTTATTTGAACATATAAATATTGGCACAAAGGAGCACAGAATACATATGTGCCACACAAGTCACTTGATTTATATGTGGGCTGTGATACTGACCGGGTGCCCAAACTGAAGCAGGTGGTTTTCTTAGGGAGCCACGCCCGGAGCGTTCGACCTAAAGGTCTGATCCACAAGTCAGTGGGGCAACGTCAGAAGATGCAGTCTCATGGTAGCCGGTGACCAATAATTGGTTCATATGCACGCCATTTTTTTCCCTTATGATCCTGGAGCCCATGTGAACCATTGGTTTGGAATCGGGGTTTTCCAACTCGTCTAGGTGAATTCTCCATATCCACTAACCTGGGTTAAGCGTCGGACATTCGCTTTTGTCCTCTGAATTCGGTAAACAACAGCATCACCGCGAGAAGACAGTGAGTAGGACTTCCTTGTCAGTGACCGTATACGCGTAGTCATGTGAGAGCATTCCGAGAGAGAGTGGACTCTCCCCACTCGGCCGTACCAGGGCATTTGGGGGCCTGAATAAGGAAAAATGCCACTTTTTTGTGCCAACCTAACTTTTAAAATTTAGTGACTAGGTTGTCATTTGATACTACAAATACATGTGCTTAATATTAAGTGCCTGAAGTATAACTATTTTTAACAGAAAATTACGAAAGACCGGGGTTAGTTTGCTAGCTGTTCGATGTACAAGATTTCTGTATTTCGTGTGAGTGTGATTTTTTTTCAAGATAAACGTAGTGTTTTCAAGTCGTTTTAAATAATTGACTAATCTCAATCACAATTGTATTTTGAGTATTGGCTTACATTTAGTTTGGTTTAGAATTAATTTGAATATATGTGCGCCATAATTCTTCGGTCATCACTAATACCTGGAACCTTTTCGAATCGTTCCAAATCCAAGGGCACTATTAACCATACTACTAGGTCATTGTAGCCACCAATCTGGTCAAGAAGCGTAATATTTTTCGCTACTATAACTTGGTATTTTCGCATTGTTGATATTCAGAACTAAATTGCTTTTGCGTGTTAGAGCTCCTTCATACCAAATTTGTTTTTAAATTAATTTCTAGTTTATCTCTTTTGAGTTCAGGTTTATGTTCTAGTTACAGCCATACTGCCAGGCCTCCAAAGCCGGTGTAGGTGAAGCGGATTTTCACACCAAACCCCGTAGTTAGTTCTTTGTGTTCGAATTAAGTAGGGCTAAATGACTTTTAACTTTAATATTGTTCTGTTTTTTCATCATGATATATAGTCCGATCTATCAAATTTTGTGTGGGTGGGTGGGATATTTCCATGTACTCTACATTTCAGAAGTTTGGTGACTACTTTTGGTTAAAGTGTGCGTTTTCGTAGCAACTGTATCATTCTGCAGATGCCTGTTTTATGACGTAAGATTCTGTGATCATAAAAGAATGTAGGTGAGTAGGTTTTGAAATTCTCATCTTATAGTTGATACACAAAATTTTAGCACATCGGATTCAAATTTTAGCGATATAACTTCAGTGGGTTTTGTATATCACTTTTCTGTGACCTCAGTAAGTTCTCAAGTTACTAAATTTTCAGGATGTCTGCTTAATAATTAGGTAACTGAAGCATCATTTTTGAAAAGCATTCACGTGTAACTTTTCAGACTGCATGATGAAAACTTTATGTTAGTGGTCTCATAGAAGTCATTTAGAATTACCGACTTAGGGTTTTTGTTTTCCGAATGATCTGAATTCCAGTTATGGCAGTTAATTTTTTGTTCTTTGAAAAAGCAGTGGGTAGGCCAGCTGTTATGATTTTCCAAATGAATTGTCAGAGTTTTTTAAACTCCAAAATTATGGGATCTCGTGATCTAATCATTTTCGAAGTAGATATTAGATCACAGAACGTAAAGTAATTTACAATTTTGGTGCTACATTTTTTTGTATTGAATCTAAGGTCACTTTTTTTCAGCGTGTTTCTCATTCATGAGATTTGCCACTTGAATTAATCGAACAACTCATGGTCTGATGTAAACTAGGTTTTCTCAATGTGCAATTACTGGACAGGGAAAATCCTTTTTTTGTGGTTTACACAACCTCTCCTACTGTTACCAGTGTTTACCTTCAGGACCCTGTATCCATAGTCGTACGACCTGTGTAGTTTTGGTTTGTTTATAATAATTGAAATTGGATTAGTATTCGTGTATATATTGTGCAAATGCACGTATGACCTTGCCAAGCTAAAGTGATATGTACTTAATCCAGGTTATTGTCCCACAATTGGTCCAACTTTTGTCAGAAATAGAACAACCGGCTTTGTGTGTATCGCTGTTGGTATATATATCTACACCAATATTTCTGCATATATGTAGTTTGATTTATGCTAAATGTTTGGTCACTATATAGGACATCCAAATAATACGTAAAGTGCACATGTTTGACCTTGGGGTAATCGATGAATGTATTTAAATGCCATGGATAGTAACTACTAGAATTGCACCAACAGGTTTTTCTATCTTCTTCCTTTTCACTGAGAGAACCAGTCAATATTTTCATTAAAAAATGCAAATAAGCTTGTCTAAAATTCCTTTTAACATTTTTGCCATGATAAACGTTGTTTGGGTTAGGGAAGGTTGACCTTTGCTTTTGTACTCAGGCTTTCTATGGAACTATATAAACACTCAGATGCGGTTTTATCAAGGTCGTCATGGCTTAAACCATTGGTTTGCCAATGAACATATTTGATCGCTACTTTTATTCATGTAGTTTAGAAAAGGCTTTTGATTTACTTTACTACAATGTGCCATCAATCCTCATAAAGACCTGCTGTTAACTTGAGCTATGTAAGAAATGTTAGGCCCATTACCTGCCTTAAATAAGATACTAAAAATAACTGACTTTTGTAGCTCATAACGGATATCCAGAAATACTATTCTACATCCATTTATTTTTGTCTTCTTTTTATGTAAACTTAAAATTATTTTTCTTACGTAGCTTCTGTCTCGGTGTATCTCAACTTAATCAAATGCACTATTACTCAAGGTTAGGCTCTGTCTCAGTCAAATAATATGTATCAATTTTGTACTTTATCCTTGACACAGTCTTGTCGTTTGTAGTTGACTATTAATTTTTTTTTCTATCAAAAAAAATCATTCGTTCTCAATTTTTGTCTATCTCGCTTTTATAGTACGAACAAGCCAATTTATGTTGAGAGAGTAAATATATTTTATCATTTGAGTAATCTGAAATTGATATTGTCATCTTAACACAATGAAGATTTATTGTTGTTTAAAAGTTTTCTTTCTGCAACTAAATATGCCTAAGAGTACAAGGTTCTGAAAATTTTTATTAAAGTACTCCCTAGTTTATGATAATAATAAGTTATTATTACTATCACCTCAATTATCATCGCATGATAGTTTCGTAGTTGTCCACTTATTGGTATCATTAGCACGAACAACAATTGTATTGATGGTTTTGTCGCAATAATAAACAAGTACCTTTTATTCTCTTCTCTAACCATATTAATTCTTCCATGTATTTGTGGACATTTGTTAACGAATGTGTCTGTGTATTTTGTTTTTGTTGTGTTCATCTGTTCACTTTCTTATATTATGATAACAATCATTACCATTGTTATTATGTTGCTAGCGCACAAATTCACCTACTTTTTCTTCTTTGTTAAAACAATCTGCATTAATTGCTGTACACAGTGCACATTTTGTCTATATTCAGATCACTTAAAGTTCAGATCTAAAGAAAGAAAAAAATCAATGAAATGTCATAAAACTAGTAAAAGTGCTTTTTTGTTCTTACCTTTTTTTCAAATGTATTTTCACGTATCCATCTTTATTTCTTATGAACAAGCAAACTTAGTGACGAATATTAATTACCTTTATGTTGACTTTATAATTTAACGAAGTAGATAAATCTCAGATATAAGGTAATAACTTGAACTCTGATTATACCTTGTCTTGATGATAAAGCATGAGACAATTGTTCATATTTTGATATAGTCGATTATACGAGCTTGAATGTTTGGCTCTACAATAAGTAATTGGTCTATAGGACCAACCAACCACTCCTCAAATGTTTTAACTTTAACAGTTTGGTTTCAAGCATAATCTTAATTTCATGTTTATGTATGTTAGAGTGTTGACTATCATCGATGTGCAAAGTTTAGGTATGATGCACTTGTGACAAATTATACGTAATGGAAAAAAACAATTAAATGAGTGAAAAGTGCTTATAGATTCTAGTAACGGTTGGGTTTAAATCAAATGTTCCTGTGTCATAACATGGCATACACTAATTGAAAAAAACTTCAATTGTTTACGATAATATAGACAAACTAATAGAACTGACTTCAGTTAATCTAACTAACATCCATGGCGTGCATTTTATAAATATTTTAATTGTGGAGGCTGTAGAATAAAGTTAAAGGACCGAAGTATCTGTGCAAAAGTTTGGGAAGCAAAGTTGTTTGGGTACTCGAACAAGTATGTTGTACCTCTACATTTTGAAAAGTATATTTCTGTTTCATTGATAAGTAAATCCGACTTATTCACAAATCCTGTGTTATTAAATTAGAACACTATTTAGCATTCAAATTTTCCAGCTATGAGATAGTGTGATTTTTTATAGCTATATGTTGTAGCTGCCCTGTGGTGGGTGGAGAGACCCCTAGTTGATGACCATTATTTTCTATCTTTTCCGTTCATATTTTATATCTCCATGTGAAATACTTCACTCGTGATCTGTAGAATGCCTAAAAAAGACAACAGCTCAAGTGACAGGCATAAAACAAGCAAAATAGGAAGACCAGTAGTTTTAGCGGTGAAAATGGCAGTATATTAGAAATCTAAGTTCAATGTTCATAAAAGTTTTATACAGACCTAGAAAGCACTATGTCGTTACAAGGGACTATAAGAATATTTCTTCTAATTTCAGTTAAAAGGGGTGACTGGTGGAGTTCAACCTAGTCAGCATCATTAATGGTAATTGATGGCCGTCACATAATATTTCATGTTGTTGTTCCCATTTTCACACTAAAAACCGAGAATTTATTATTATTTTCATCTTACTCTCTCAGCCCTGGGCACACAAGGACGAACTAATATCTTGTCATAGTTTATTGAGTTACTTAAAAAAGAACCAGAATCTTCCATTAATAATAATAATGATAATAATGCTATTTATGTCCATCATTATTTTACTCTACAGTGATCAGAATGATTCACGCATGTATATATGCGCAATATGAAAATGAAGTATTAGAAGAGCGAATTGCTACTAAATAAAACAAAAAAATTTTTTTTATAAATTTAATCAAGTCAATATTTCATATTGATTTAATTTGACTATTGCAATTCTCTCAAATTGTGTGAAAAATTTAATGACATGTACTGCTAATTTGATTTATATGTTAAGAAAAAAAAAGATTTTTAGATGCTTATGCGTATTTGATGAGTGTAATAATTAAGTTGTATGTATTTAACCATTGTTAAACAGTAAGTCCTGACGTTGCGTGTATATATATATATATATATATATATATATATATATATGCGATCACTTATTCGTATTAAATTAATCTTTTTAGCAGCATTCAAGTTTTCATTGTCACTATGATTCTGTTTGATGAATCAGTATTTACTTATATCCACCTTAAGATGTATCACATAAAAACTTTGGTACTTAATCTTCCATGTTTTTTTTGTCAGCATCTACTTCGACTGCTAGCTATGAGTGTACAAATCAAAACATGGTGTCTGTTCATAAATTTATTGACCAGTTAGTTTAAACTATGTGGTTTGAAAACTTTGGCTAACAAACATTTTGTAAGGTTATGTATTGATTATGAATGTTAATTGACTTGTCACATTTAACCAAAAGTCTTCATAGAACTATACGATCTCACGTCCTGACCAGTATATATCTTTCATTTTGTTCTTATTAAGGTCAGTATTTTATATTCAGATGAATGTGAAAGTCCGTGCTAAAAAACTGTGTACATAAAAAAGTTCAGCATACATTGTTCTCAGTACACTCAATCAACCTGTTATTCTCTCATATTTATATTTTTGGGCAGAATAACGTGAATTTATTTTGTTTTGTTGCGTTCCCCTTATCGATCCACAACCTGTGGTATTGTAGAATAAAAATTATCACCAAAGTTAAAATACATATACCAGTGAAATTAGTTAAATGGGAATATATATATTACCATCTACTTCGTTGCGTAATCAAATGATATTTTAGCTCTATAAACTTAAATTGCTATTCTGATGTTCTGCAATCCTCTTTCGAATAGTCCTTGTTTGCAACATTTTCTATATTTTATTAATCTGATTACTTCTGTTCTAATCGCCATTTTCCCATAATGATACATATTGACATCTAATCCATTTCAGTAGTATAAATACAATATCTTTTACGATAATTTTGATTTTAAAATATTCTAGGTTGTAAGTAGCTGATGGAAACTGAATGAAATAAAATAAAGTTCATGTTCTATTCAAATCTTTGTTAATGCCCTCTCCATAGTATGGATTAACTTCTTAAAGACTGACATCCTCCTGTAATCCAGTTTTTACCCCGTCCTTTCGTTCTCTTTATCTCTTTTGGAAAAAATGAGCATTATAAAATCAGCTACTTGTCGATTGTAGGATCTTAAAAAGTATATTCGCAAGAGCAATTTACTTGTATTTCATATGGAATAAATCCGTTCTGCATAAACCCGTATGGGTTAAACAATTTGTGTTAATCAACTGTTCGATGTTTGGTTCTTTTAGCCCGCGTAACAATTGATTTAAATTTATACACGTAACTACCTGACTTAAAGTTCCGATTTACTAATAGGAAATAATCTCAATGCTTTTATTGTTAGCTTCATTAAAGTTCAGTCTCATAATAGAAGTCGGTCTGATATGTTAAAATATTTGTTAATTATTGATAGTCCCACTATTATCCGATTTTACATACTTTTTACTCAAATCATTATTCGTAGGATATTTCTAATGCCTTTGTTGATAGTAATCAGTTAAGAGAAACCATCAAAGAGCTATGAAAATGGACCTGACCTATTTACTTCATGTACCGTTCATATATAAAATTAGATCTGTCCCGCAAATAATGTGATTTTAAAAAAAATAAGCTGTTTTTTAATCCGTATAGCTTTTATAGAAATCGTAATATGTTTAAGCTAATGATATTTTCAATAAAGACAACAGTGTTTTAGTCTATTCTAAATCGACTGTAAATTCTGGGGTGTATGTTACGCATCTCGGTCTACGGAGTATGTCGGATTTTTTTAAAACCTTAGAATTCGAATAAATAAAGCATCACAGTAATTTTTCATAAAGTCTAATTACTGGTTTCAATTATACGCGTAAATTTACGTAATATTAAATTAAAATTGATTGGTCCCGTGTAAATCTATCGACATGTGCCAAGATTAATTCCAAGATTTAATTTTTCGTCATAATTATATAATTTTAAATTTATCACTTATGATTCAATATAGAAAACTGGATTCATCAACTTTTTTCCCGCTCAGTATCTGTTCATCATCACGCTGAAATGATTTGCCATTACTACTTCCTCCTTTCTTCCTGATTTTCTTTTACTTTATCCTTTCCTACTCTGCTCTTTTTTGTCTTCCACTGTCATAATATACTCTATGCTTTTTCTCTCCTTTCATTTTTCTGGTGATATTTAATTGAATCAAAACATAACTCATATGATTCATAAAATAATGTTGGAGGAGATGATAACTGCCAATTTTCAAACTATATATATATATAAAGTACTAATTTACTAATTATGATAATTATCTTTTCTAGTGTTTTAGAAAAAAAAGATATGAATTGTGTTTTTTTAAAATATAGTCTTTTTGAATGAGAAAGACCCTTTTTATTGTCAGCAATAAATATATTTGCACTATTATTATTATTATTATTATTATTATTATTACAATTTACTACTGTTCAAATTAATCAATAGTCTTTTGCACATATATGCATATATACAAGCTAACTTATACGCGTATGTGCACACAAAATTAAATGAAAACACACACTACGCTTATGCACTTAAATAGTGTACTTTAAGAAAAGAAAAACCCATCGAATTGGTTTAATCTAATTTTAATTACCAGCATGTAATTTTTAAAATTATTTCTTCATTTCGTTTTCTTTTGTTTTTTTTAATGGTTTTTGATGTGATTTCGTAGCCATATTACATCATCTATTGTTAACTGTAAGCATGTATTTAAATTCGCTCATAAAATATAGGTTTACAAGTCATTCGAAGACTTAATATTGCTTTTCATTAGAATCTTTTGATGTAATCCGTTTTAAATTTGGAACTAAGCATGATATTCTTTGCTTTACTTCACTAAGTTATATTAAGAAGCTAGATTGTAGATTATCTCATCAGGCGTTTACTCAATTATGATAGTTATATTTAAAAGAACACTTAGCTCCCATTTTGATTTGGTTCAAAGCCTCTGAAATATCAGTTATTGTTTTTTGTTACCCGTGATCTATCTAATAAATAAACATCCCTCAAGTTTATGCTTATTAACGTACGATTAGTGTACATTTGAAACTCACTTTAAATGTTGTATCAGTAGTTTTCTTGTTAGGCAACTTCAACTTCGTGGTCTCTACTGAATTATGGGAGTTTCTTTATAAATTCGAATTGTTGATAACAGGATATTCGGTTTTTGAAATGATTTATATTTTTTATTCTCATTAATATCGAATTTTTCATATATTCATGCAATGGAAACATCTTAATTAAAATATGACTTTTTCTAATTAATATAAATGTTATGTATTTATATTTATCATTTCACAAGGTATTGGACCTAATTATGAAATAAACTTCTATGAGACCTAGCTTTTTTCCATTAACTTATCACGCATAGACTCACGTACTGGGTTTTAGGCTACACTCCAACTGTGAGGGATAGTGATGCCACCTGGTTACCCGAACCAAAGTAGGTAGAACAGTGTTTGGGACTGGAAAATAGGGGATAAAAGTTGACCGCCTGAACATTGGATCCACTTCTCTTGACGTTATAAATCTTCAACAAGTCTATCACAGTTTGAACCTACGGTTTCGCAATTTAAGACCAGTAAAGTTTGGCTTAAGGGACCGTAAAAGTACATTAAACATCTCGTTTTCCGCATGATAATGTGTTTATCTCAATTCACTTAGTATGTATGTTTTGCTTAGTAAACGCCTTATCAGCTTACGTAGAACGTTTTGACTTTTGCGATATCAACTTCGTAAAAATCGGTGTTATAGTGCATATATATGGTTGATTTCACCGAGATAACAGAGGAAACTTCCCAAAAGAACCACCTAGTTGAGAGGACTTAACATTAATAAAAGCGTCCACCGAAGATACAAGTATCTTCCATCATTTCGTAGTGGGTAACCTTATGATTTCCTTACTTCACATAAGGTTGTATGTAGTTCTATATGTTCCCTGATGGTTAAGGCGTTCGATATCAAGCCACCAATTTATAGGTTCGAACTCTCTTCAGCCTACTTCTGTTTGTGCAACCGAGTGACATCATCAACCCTCACACTTAAAATGTTGTTCATGCCCAAGTACCAGGTAAATGAGTTAGTTTATATATATATATATATATATATATATAATTTTTCTGGTTTCGTAGTTCATTGATATTTTTCTTTCAGTTATTAAGTAATGATTTCATATATCCACTTCACCTTTAGAGAGCAAGATTGCATTTTCATGCTTTACACACTAATTCTTAACTGTTTAGTGTTCGGCTATTAGAAGGCAAGTCGATCTTTTGTTGGTCATGAAATAATGGTAATGTCATCCCATATTTCGAGTTCCTCATTCATATTGGTATTTTTCATTATCCACCACCCAGATAAGTGAAATATCATTTAGTCTTCTGTAAAATAGTGACTTCTCAACAAGACATTTTTTACAATGTGTTATACATACTATCAGATGTTTCCAAATTAACCTGTTTTCACTCAGTTCAAACTACTTGGTCGTCGAATGTGGAACAAATTACTTTAGATATAAACTACAGTTGAGGATTTATATTAAGCGTCCAATATTTAGCTGTTGTAGTCCAATTTTTCCATTCTTGTTATTTTTCTAATGTATCCCATCGTTTGATTTACGAATGTTTCTTAACTCTGGTAAGTCATAGCGAAAATACTAAATACTATGTATTGAAGGCAATTCAGTTTTTCTTGTAACTCTCAAACACTATAAAGTTGTACCTGTTTCTACATTATTTTCGTCTACAAAATGTTTGTTTAGGATAGTGTATTTACTTTTCTAACTTAACTTAAGTGTTGCTTACTTTTTTGCGCTTCTTCCCAGTACTTATCATTTCTTTTCTCTCTCCATTTTCTAGTTTGACTATGGACAACGTCTGCCATCTTTAGAAGGCAGTTCAAGCGCTCCAATCAGTAAAGGAACGCCTAATATGGCTCCACATTCAGTTTTCGCATGGCAGCCCTTTGGGAACACATCAGTTCACAACCAGCCACAGGCTTCTTCCTTCCACGGACAACCCGGACATTTAATTCCATTGATCCCAGGTTCAACTGCCACTTATAGCGGTATGGTTAGCTCTTCTCCCGCTAGTTCAATGCCTACAACCACTGATTTAATGGATTGTCATCAGAAAAATAATTCACACTATGCATATTCTACCAATTATTCCAGCTCCTCTACGTCAAATAAATCTCGTTCCATCGTATTAAGTCCTGCCACTCAATCTGGATGCTGTCCTTCCGATGTACAGAATACACGTTTAGGAATGCTTTTACCTAATTCTCATTCCCCAACTACTGCTCCAGTACCAATCTATGCACCTTCACTTTCAGCCACTACCACTTCTAGTTCTGCACCCCATCAAGCCTTTTGCTCTCCGAATAGCTCTTCAAGTTCGAATCTATTCAGTACACCTCCAGTATTGACTAATCATCCAGTTCAAGATCCCGCTAAAGCTGTCAGTCAAAAGCAACGTTCAAAAAAAGAGAGTCATAACAGAAGTTAGTTTACCATTGTTTTGAAGTTGCTAGTTTTTTTTCTCATTCTTATTTCCTTACTAATGAGCCGGATCAATCTAGAATTTATCAAGAAAATGCAATTAATATGAAAAAGTAAGCAAAAAAGGAATCAGAAAGTGGAACTTTCGACCTAAAGTACTTCATATAAAACTTCAGAAGAACTTTGAAATGCTTGCTATCATAAAGTCAACAAGTTTCGTTAGTTTTGCAGCTGGATTTCTGTTTGCAATAATCATTCGACGTTTTCAATCCTTATCTGTTTCTTTTTCTTCAACTAGTTTCGTAGAATACTTTCTTCATAGTAATGTTGAATTTTAATTTGATACTAAGTACGTAAGGATGATAAAAATCAACCTAAATTGTTCCTACTACCCCTTGTGATATCGAAAATCGATAATTTTTACTTGTGTTAAAAGTAAGTAAATCTTTATTAGGAGTCGTAGGTTGATTAACTGACCCACTTTTGCGACCCGCTAAAATTTTTCTACATATGTTGAAAGCAAAAATTCCTAGCTGAGATTGTTTTCGGCTGTAAAAGGTTCTTTTGTAGATTAGATGCGGGAAAAACTCGACTTTATATATATGGTATCCTATTGTATTTCGAAGCCAACTTTACGTAAATTTCCTTTTTAATTACTGCTAGTGTACTGTTACTAATATTGATGTTAGTAATTTTGTATTATATGATTAATTTACCTTCGAAATAAATATACATGGTTATCATACAGAGAAAAATACCATGTGTGATTTTGTAAATAAGTTGATCAACTTGTTGTTTATTTGGATGATATCCATGTTTTGTTGTCAAGCAATTCTTAGAGTAAACCTAATTTTATGAATTTTAACTTTTCATCAGACTCCTCGTCATTCGACTTTAAGCAATCTATTAGAATATAATTTAATCTTTTTTTCTGTGAAATTGGCAAGAAACTAATATTTTTAAATGGTTGGTTGTATTTGTTATTTACGTTTTCATTATCCGTCATAAAATACAAAATAAGAATTGTTGTAAACTTGAAATTTCAGATCTCCAATCAGTGATTATTTTCTTCATAATATTTGTGCACATACTAGAATGATCTCTATGGCTCATTGGCTTGTTATTTTTTTCTGTTATTCTGTTTACAAGATTGCGCGTAAACGTTGGAATGTTATTTTTACAATATGCAAAATATAGTGCAGTAAATCGATTCCACTGGTACTCTTAATTGTTTTCATCAACATATCAATAAATAGACCCCACTTTTTTCATATCAATATACCACATGTCATTGCTAGCTCACAGTTGACGAAATAATGTTAAATGACAAATAAAAATTAATTTATTGTAAAACGTTAGCTTACATGAATTGTTAGAAATATATACATATGTGTATGGAGTTATTTGTGCTTAATACAAACAAACCCAGTTAAAACTCCTAAAAAATGATAAGTTTGGTTGTTCAATACTTCTGTCAAGTTTGAATTTCAATCCGTCACTTAGAAATGTAACTCTTAATGTTGAGAAAACTTCTTATAAATATATACCATCAGCCCATCAATCAATTATTTACTATAGTGAGTCGTTTCTTCATGCTTATGGTCCTTATTTCATGTCCACGAGATGATCATAATCTGTGATGCCATAGCCACTCTATTTCTGAAGCTTCACGATTCATCCGCCCGTTTCGTTCATTCTTTTCAAGTTACATTTTGTGTGCTTAGCATTCACTTTTAATGTATCTTCTGTTCATTTCTTCTGGTTGTATTAATGGTCATTGTGATGAATTGCGATGACATGCAAAATCCTGTGTATTATGATTGAGTGAGCATGTGTATTCACTCGATTATCTGACTTCTAATAATTCTGTTGAGTTGAAAGTAAAGTTGATTAATTCCATATTTTATAACAGTATGTTACATTTTTGCTATCCTCCATTCCATGATTTCATGAGTACGTTGGTAGTTGCGTGTTCGTATGTTTTGATCCTATTGAAGAGCTCACTTTAAGGTCTTTGAACTGGTAATTGTTCTTACTTTCAATTTGGCCTATAAATCAATTGATAATATGATCTGTGAAGACGGTATTCGTTAACTTATTATGAGTGTTTTATTTGAAAATTTTGAAAGTTCTTTTGATCATAAGTTTGTGTGGACTCATTTTCCCAGTTTTTTTATTGACTAGATGAATTCACTTCGTTGTATAATAACTTTACCTATTGAATCTGCCGTTTTTTCAAGTCAATCCAAATATTATTTAGAAATCTAAGTTATTATGTCTTTTTTCATTTTTCAATGTCTAGTTGAACGGAAGCGAAGAGATTATATTAATTCACAAATCGTCTATCTCAGTAGTTTACTCCCACCGGAACTGTATCGGGATGTGTAAGTCAGTTATTTTTTATTTTAGGCTCTTCCTTGTAATCACTGTCATCTTTGATACTTTAGAATGCAGTTGTTTTTATTACCTTGTAACTTTCATTCTTCGGTCTACTTATATTTCAAAATATTTTATCTCTAGTACATTGATCAACTTTTACCTAATATAAGTGGCAATATTTATCATTTCCAAGTTTTGCGTAACGTGATTCTCCTTGGTGTGTATAAGAATACTCCTTTCAATAATAGATAACAAGTCAGTTACGAAATTAAGAGAAAGATAGGGTAATTTCCTCATCATACAAACAGAATTCGATAAGTGACTGAAAACTAGTGACTTTGTACCTTGTTATCATGTCTGGCGATGACGGATCCTCTTCATGAACGGATTAAGCACTCTCTTTTTTTGGCCGATTGGGTTATCGTCAATAGTATCCTTAAATTTAATAACAACCTATTGCTAATTGACACTGCTTAAGGTGAATATTTAAGACTTCCTTGTTGATCATGGCAGTTTCCTCACATATCGTTATTTATTTGTTTATTTATTTATTTGGACACATAAATGTTGGTACAAAAGGGCACAGAATACATATGTGCCACACAAGTCACTTGATTTATGTGTGTGCTGTGATACTGACCGGGTGCCCATGTTCACCATTGGTTTGGAATCGGGATTTTCCAACTCCCCTAGGTGAATCCTCACATATCGTACCGCAACACAATCTGCCTACATCCAATTGGTTTCAATATTAAAAATATTAATTATTAGGATCTGATACACTGATTGAAGTGTAACTTTTGTTTCAATAGATCTGTTCCAGTAGGATTTCGGATTATACGGGAATATTTTGAAACTAGATACGATCGATATTTTATCTGTTCTGTTTCCAATTGAAATTTCATCTAATCCTAGTTCATAATTTGAATCATTAGCCGATCAAAAAATAACCAGATTTCTAAATATATGTCTATTAGGGTTAAATTGCTATTGAGTGTAAATTTTTTGGTCTAATGTATATTTAATCTGGAACAACTAACAAGTACTCTTGGGTTTTCTATTTGTTCTCCAGTTAGTTTCGAGTTTATGTTAAAAACTACTTTGTTTTTTCTCTCGTTTGATAAATCGCCTTTCAATGATGGACTTGAAACATTTTTTGAATGATTTACCATGTTTTCAAAACATATCCATTTCTTATAGAGACGGTCGACGAAATAAAGGTAGTGTTCTTCGACTTTCAGTTAGTTACATTATGGAGTTACGTGAAGCTGTTTCAAGAATGGAAAGTCTTAAACAAGAAAATACGATAGCACGTCAACTAATCCCCCTCCTTTTACAACGTATTGAGGTAAGATTTCGTCTTTTTTTCTTCCGAATAGAATCGTTCATCGTTTATTTAGTTTAGTTTCATTCAAAGAATATGTATTTTTACAGGACATTTTACTATGTTGTATTATATTCGTATCCTGTTATAACTTATGCCTCTGTCAAATAGCACGTGACGAAATCGCCAATCAGAACACCGACTTATATGACCTTGTATCTGTGCTAAGGTAATGTTGTGTTGACCAGTTCGAGCAGCCTTGAGTCAACTCTGAGTCCTTATTGGTCCTCTATGTAGCAACCTCTCGCCTAGCCCAGCCCGTTCAGTCCAGAACACAAATATCGGCCTCCGCTGTATGAATCGTATGTTTCAGACATAAAAACAAACTAGACAGCATCACACCATAAAATTAAAATAATTATCATACAAGACCAAGTCAAAAGTGCCTGTGAGTATGGATACTGTAAGTAATAAATTGCGAATAAGTTAAGAATGGTAAAACCTATAACAGTGGCCAATAGGTCAAGTAAAAGTTTATGATAAAAGAAATACGAATATATGTATAATTTAGTTATTTAATAGGTATCCAATGATAATATATGTAATAATAGTCCATAGATAATTCTTATCAGTTACCACTTATTTACTCTTCGCTGGGATATTAACATATCAATTTTATTAGTGTTAAAGTTTTTCTTGAATATAATATGCTTTATGACTGATTGCCTAGTGAATTATTAAATCAAATACAGTAGTATAAAAATCTCATCCAAGTTATTTCTCTTTTAAAAAATACCACGGGGAAAATACGATAGGATTGCAAGTAACTAAATTATTATCAACTATACAGGTGAATTGAATTGAATTTGTAAAACCGATGATGTAAGTTGAATGAATGTGAGTCAATATGGTTAGCTGTATTAGGGATTATTTGTGCATTCAAATCTTTGTTCTAGTTATAAGAAGCCTATAGCTTCTTTTGTAGCTCCTTTAAAAAAAACGAAGTTGATTTCACTTATGCTTCGTGGTATGAGACAACCTTGATACTTTTTGTCCTCCTAATTCTACTACTCATGTCTCGTATGTTACACCATGTAACGGAACTTATTTTCATTTTCATATGTGCTTTTGCTGATGTTGCGTCAACCATAAGATTTAGTAATCTTTTTTTAGAAAGAGAAACAAGTTGGCCAGTTTAAAGTCATTACTGGCTATGTATCAATAAAATTTACTCAAAAATTAAGCAAAATACTTCCTTGGTTTTTTCTTCATATTTCTTCGGTACTAGTTGACAAAAAACTTTTTTTGTGTGCAATTTCCCATAGTTCTTTGCTATAGAAGATCATACGAATTAGATTTCTGGGTGTTTGCGCAGATGAACAGAGAATATTTCCCACAATATATTTTTGTTTCTGTTCATTTTCATACCTTTGATTTACTAGTATTATTACTGTTGACTAAATAGAATGTCCTCGATTCAGACATTGTCTGAGTTTTCTATCCCATTGTGGTCCAATAATTTGCCAGTGTTGTAATCTTTGGTCACGTTGTTACTATTTAAAGTTTGTTTCTCATTCCCTTTCCTATAAAATTCACTTGTGTATACTTATTCTGTTAACCTAGTTATCATGACACTCATATATGCTAGCTTAGCATCTAAAAGTCAGATACTTCATTTACCTAATATTTGTCCGTTATTTCGTATTCGCTTAGATTCACTTCCTATCTGTATATGTATGTATATAGGCACAGATAATTGTTTGCTTGCTAGCTGTCCATTCTGTATGTTACTTATTGATTTTTAGTAACCCGGTTTTCGGAATTTCAAACTATGTCATCATTTTAGGCTCGTTGTGTTTTTATTTATTGCTCAAATGAAGGCTTATTTTAACGATTAAATTTCCAGATAAATAAACAAATAGATTGAGTAAAAAATGGGTGAGATTGTTTTTTATTTATCTGTACTTTTTGCTTTAATTAAATGAATGTAAAGAGCCTTGAGAAAATGACCTCGGAACCTAGTGGTGATCTAAAATCTAGAGAACAGTTACATCACTCCTCATCTGCCAATTCATTGAGAAATTTACAGTCTCTTGAAGCTGTTTATCAATCATGGCTTTTATTAAATGAAGCAAATCAACGTGGTTCTAATAGTAGTGGAAATACACCAAATTTGTCCACATCTGTTTCACGACACTCAATTCATCCTGCACATACAAATGCAACTGATAGTCGATATTTACATGAGTTAATGATGCAAAATGAAACCCCAGCTGATCTTGATTTCAGCGGTTCCAAATTACACCCAGTCCAATCAAGACACAATGTCAATGTAAAAAGAGAACATGGAGAAGAAGAAGAAAGAACAGATGATTGTGGTTCATTATGTAACAAAACAGATACTCGACGTCCAGGATGTTCATCTCGATCAAGCTTTACTGATCATCCAACATCAGAGAAGATTGAAGAAGAAGTAGCATCACAAGATGGAAGCTTTGATAGTAGAGTATGTTAGTTTGTTATGAAAATTTGTACAACTTGTATTCATTTATCTTGCGTTCCTCATATTTTTATTTATTTACATGATATCTTCACTGCTGTCATTCGCCAGTTTTTGAAAATCCTTTTAAGTTCTAATTTATGGTCCTACTGAACACCTTAATTTTTTCTTTCTACTCTTTTGACTGTAGTTTATTTCCGCTGACCTTAGCTGCTACCTTGACGTGGTGGTCGGGCTTGCCTGTCGTGATGACCCAACTGAACATATGTTCCTGTAGGTTCTATCATGCCAGGCAGGTCGATTGGAGAACGGTAAGGCTAAAAGCAGCAACTCAAGGTCTGAGGGCGAAGTAGTACTGCTGACTGTAGAGATTTGTGACAGCAGTCAGGTACTTCCCTCGGACAACCAGCATCTGCAGCGATGCTGCCTTCTCACAAGGAAGGAAGGGGTTAGGAAAGGTTGACCCTAAAAATGTCACCTTACAATTTACCTCACGGATTTCCGTCTCCGGCAGTAAGGTCCTTTTGAAGAACGGAGCTAACACGTCAAAAATCCCCCACAAAAAGGCTGTGTGCGACCGGCCTCAAGCAGTTGTCCCTTGGGCACTGCGGTCACGCTCCCAGTTCGTTAAGACCAGCATTAATCCAACTTCCTTTTCAGGTCCCTCAAGAAATGCCTTTCCATGGTGTGGGCAGCCGGGAAGTGATATTAGCCCTCATACCCGTAACAGCACACAAAACCAAGTTGGTCACATTCGAATCCTTCCTACACATCCTAATAACTCTGTTATCTCCACGACTAACCCTTCTCACGTCTCTTTATTACCTCGCACCGCTAGGGCGAACGATTCGAGTACGCGGAACTTTATTCCTGGTCTCCTGAAACCACGCTCTAAACGACATGTAGGAACTTTTAACGTCCGAACATTTCGCCAAATAGGACAACAGGCTTCCTTAGCTAGGACTTTAGAATCTCGCACCATCGATGTGTGCTGCGTCTCCGAAACGCGCATACAGGATCCGAGTAGCGTCATTCATTTGACCTCACCACGTCAAAATAATGAACCAACTCGGTTCACACTTCGTGTATCTGGAAGCCCTGATGCTTCTTCCCGTGGCCTCACTGGAGTAGGTATAGCATTAAGTCCTAGGGCAGAACTAGCTCGTTTAGACTGGATCCCAGTGGACAATCGTTTTTGCGCTATCCAACTAAACGGAACAGTAAAGACTTGGAAAGATAGGGACACTTGTCGTTGCCTCTTCGTCGTCTCTGACTACTCTCCCACTGACTGCAGCTCAGACGATATAAAAGATGAGTTTTACAGAAAGCTTTCTGACGTTCTCCTAGCAGTTAGGCGCTCTTATGTAGTAATAGTGGCAGGTGACTTTAATGCTCAATTAGGTAAACTAATCGAAAGGGAATAACACTTGGGTAGATCTTATGGTATCATGGTTCAAAGAACAGATAGTGGCGACCGTCTGTTACAACTTTGCTCAGATAGCCGTCTGTTTCTTGCAAATACTAACTTTAAGCACAAGGGAAAACATCTTTTGACATGGCGACCCTCGAATTCGTCTCAACGTTGGACCCAACTAGATCACGGGGCTATCAGCCACCGATGGAGGGGCTCGATAGAAGACTGTCGCTCATTCTGGAACACATGTTTAGGTTCAGATCATGCTCTAGTGTGTGCGCGTATCTGTCTGCGTCCTACTGGACGTAGGAAAGACGCTGCTAGGAAACCTCTTAGGGTTCTACTTAATGATAGGCAAGCTAAGAATATATTTCAGGAACAACTAGAAAAACAGTTAGGCAACCATGTAAGTTGTGCCCACCCCGAGGCAGTGTTGAATCACATCCGAAAAGCTGTGGGAACAGCAGTGATATCTGCTAGCACGATAAACCATAAGGTTAGGGAAAAACACTGGATCTCGGCAGCATCTACCGCACTGATAGATGCTCGAAAACTTATCCCACCTGGCTTTGAACATAACGAAGAGCAGAGTCACCTTGAGCACAGGCTCATAAGAAGCCTACGCAATGATCGCGAACAGTGGTCGGTAGCGAAAGCAAGAGAGATTGAGAAGGCAGCGGTAATAGGCAACAGCAGACAACTGTTCAGACTTGTTAAGGAAACCGGTATTAGGAACCCAACTATCAGCCAAACTATCTCAGATAAAGATGGACATATTATTCATTCTCAATCCAGGAGATTGAATCGATTGGCAGAACACTTTAGGGATCATAAATAAATAATATATTTGTAATATCCCAATGAGTAGAAAAATTAGATTTTTCTGACGTTTCGTGACTTAATTTATTCAAAATTATCAAATCAAAACTTGGTAATGATACCTACTTTAGAGATCAGTTCAATTGCCTTTAGCCACACTCTGGCTTCTCATAATCCTCAGTTGACCTTAATGGCAAGTTAATGTAAGTCCTCCAATTCTTTATGTGGTTGAAAAAGCTATAAGAAATCTGAAGCGTGGGAGAGCAGCAGGCCCTGACAGGTCTACCCCTGAGATTTTTAAGGTTAGTAGTCCTGTACTAGCAGCGAGGTCTTAGGTAGAACCTGGGGACTAGACGTAATTCCATCTGACTGGTCCAAATCACTGATTGTTCCAGTCTATAAGAATGGACGAAAGTCCTCTTGTGACAATCACAGAGGAATCAGTTTAACTAATATGGTGTCTAAAATATTAGTTTCAATAATACTTGGACGCCTAACCAAAGCTCGTGAAGAGCAGACTAGAAAAAACCAGGTTCGATTTCGACCTGGACGTGGTTGTATAGACCAGATATTCACACAACGTCAGGTCCTAGAACATAGACATACATTCAGACGCCCCACAATAGTAGTATTTCTCGACCTTAAGGCGGCATTTGACTCCGTTGATCGTGAGGTTCTATGGCACTGTTTGTCAGTGAAAGGAGTACCAAATAAGTACATTAACCTCATAAAGGCTCTCTACTCGAACACAACTGGTCGAGTTAGAGCTTATGGCGAACTGTCATCAGAATTGGTTACCTCAAGTGGTGTTCGTAAGGGCTGTCCACTCTCTCCATTCTTGTTTAACTTTGTCATTGACATGCTTTTAGAGATAACACTTTCATCATCTCAATCTCCAGGAGTTGAACTTTTACCGGGAGGCTCACTTGTTGACTCACAATACGCCAACGACATAGTTTTATTCGGTGAAGACGCTGACAAAATGCAGGGTCTTCTGACCACTATAAGCAACTATGCAGGCATGTTCGGAATGTGATCCTCTCCCTCGAAATGCAAAATGTTACTTCAGGATTGGGTTGCATCAACACCTGAACTAATGATAGAGAGTGAAGTAGTTGAGCGTGTTGACAGCTTCACTTATCTTGGGAGTCTCATCAGCCCTTGTGGTCTGGTGTGTGACGAAATCTCAGCACGGATACAGAAGGCTCGTCTAGCTTTTGCCAACTTGCGCCATTTATGGCGTAGGCGAGATATCCGTCTAGCAACCAAATGACGGGTTTACTGCGCAAGAGTTCGTTTCGTCCTATTTTATGGCAGTGAAACATGGCCGGTAGAAGTAGAGGATTTTCGTAGGCTACTGATATTAGATCATAGGTGTCTTTGAAGCATTGCTCGTATATCCTCAGACCACCGAGTAAGTAATGCAGTTGTTAGGAAACGGGTACTAGGTAAGGATGGCAAATCGATTGATGGAGTAGTGAAACTTCATCAGTTGAGATGGCTGGGACACGTGTTACGTACGCCCGAACTGATGTACGTACGCACGGCTTTCTGCGTTGTTGTTTACTGACTGTAGTTTATTACCAAGTCACTGGCTTACTTTTTTGTCCATTAAAAGAATACTGTTTAGTTGAATTTTCTCATACTGATTTCTGGATTTTTCATTATGTAGTCCACGATTGTACACAGCTCTCGATAGTAATTCCACTGACGACCGGGTCACTGTCGAATTCAGGCTATATGTTTTTGAATAATAATTCTGTTTCTATTTTCTAGATAAGGTTTAAACAAATTAAAACTAATAGGAAAAAGTTGTAAATACGTGGGTTTAACATATTTCGTTTGTTTTATGATTATATCTCATAAATTCTGATATAATGGGGGTCAAAAACTATGATTCAGACAAAGTGAAATAAAGGTATTGAGAAGAAGTAGAAGAGGAAAAGGTTGTATATTCAGAAAACAGTATCTAGTAGAGAATTAAGTTCAATTAAGCAAATTACACAACCAAGATTTCTTCTATCTGAGAAAGTTCGCCTTACTTGTATAAAGGATGTTATGTAGAACTACATCTGTAACTACCTAATTAAGGGATTACTGGGACTCCCAGCCAGTCCTAGTCCAGGTATATAAGAACAGATAGCCGATTGTATCAGCAAAGTATAACGAGTAACAATATCAATATTTATCAAGATAAAACCAAAGCCATTGGAATAAAATTCTTATAACATGACCACAGCACTAAAGTCAGTTGTTCAAAATGGTGATACTGTTGTCTCATAGTCACTACTACTAAACACACATTTCTGGGCCTCAGGATTGATAATAAAGTAATATCAAGAAATATTGGGGATCTTTCAGAGACAACAGTAATGAAACACAATATGTTTTTGAACATTCTTAGCACGGACAGGTCACATTTATAAACCTTAATTCCTGTCACTGATAGGCTTCATGTCTAACCTTTTACATTCTTTCGAAGCTTTTTCCATTTACTCTCTGATTTATATTTGCAAAAATATACATAACGATTTTGACGAGAATTTTCTTATTAAGTTGTTGGAAATTTCTGAAATTGTAAGGTTACTTGGCAGGTTTCGGTTTGATTCAACTTAGTATTCATCAACAATTTTATTTTAACATACACTAAAGCGCATGAGAAGTTTGCCATTTCACTCAATTTGCATTCGCGTTTCTTCTCTTAAATCACTTATTAACCATCTCATTAGTATATCAGTCGAATTTCTAGTGTAAATCATCCAGCTACTCGATTTACTTCACAATTCGACATGGTAGACCAAGCCTTTTTGGTAATACTACTGATGCATCCAATTTTTACTAATTACAATAGATTATCTTAAAGCCATTTGTTCATTCGATCTTTTTTCTTGTCTATGATTTTCAGTATCGTGTACGTACAAGATTTATAACAATCTTTTCCATCTCAAATCCAACTTTTTTTCCATTTACTTTACAGCCTAATTCTGCATATGAGTGCTATCCACATAATCTGCCAAGAACTCCACAGTCAAGTGTTTTCCTGCAGAACCACTGATCATCATCATACTTCTGTTTTGTTCATTTCTGTTTGACTTATTTTTATTTGGTAGAGGAAAATGTCACTATTCTGAATGAATCTCTAGCTTGTTACTACCATCATTATTATTATCGCAAGATAACGATAATACTATTAAATATTGAGGATTTTCTCTATCTCCTTAAACCTCCTCTGTCTGTGCGTGTGTGTATGTGTATATCCATAAATTGTTGCCTTATTTCACCTCTTAAATTATTTTCGTTTCACATTTGGAGTTGTTTTTTGTTTTGTTACATTATTTTTGATGATTATGACCGTTCCTCTCTTTTTTTATTTGAAAAAAATATCAAATCAGAATAAATAAATAATGTTCAAATAAATGAACTGGAATATTCTACATAGATACTTATTGAACATCAATCTAGATTAAAATAAAAGATTATAGTGTACACAGATTATTCACACTTCAGATGTTAGATTATTCCGTTTGTTTTTTTTTCGTTTTCTTATTTATTATTACTTGTTACATTAAATACGATCTATTATCTTTTGTTTCCTTTGAATGATTAGTTTGTCTGTGCTCTTGTTCTATTTACACTAGTACGCACTATTTGATGATAAAGAAAAAAAAGGCATAATATTCATATTGTATTATCATGAATAAGATATTTTTTATTTTTAGTTAAATTTTCTTGCTTTACCTGGCCTCTCCCCAACCTCCCAATATATTATTATTATTTATTTATAAATTGCTATAATTCATTTATTTATAAAAATGAAATTTCAATAAAATAGTGCTTTTGACAATATTATACTATTATTATTATCAATGTTTTTCAGAGAGTTTGCTTTTGGTTTGTTTTTCCCTTGATATATATATTTTTTGGTGTGATTATTATTATGTTGGGTTGTATTAGATTTTGTTTAGTAAAATTTTCGTTGTTTTGTTTACTTTGCTTTTTTATTTACCCAAAGCGCCAAATTAACTTCTATTATTACTGTCCACTTTCAATTGAAATTTTCAATTTATTATTCACTATTTCTTTTTCTCCTTTATGAATGTATAAATAAATAAATAAATGCCCATTGGCTGTACATCCACTTCTATGCATAGACAATATATTTCTCTCTATTATAAATATTTACAGATTTCTCACCATTCATAGATTCAGATTGTGACTATAACTTATTATAATTATTTATTAATACTACTGTTAAACTTTTTGATCTATGGTGTATTTGTGTATGTTTATCCCTTCTTTTTAAAATACTGTATCCATACTTGTGCATATAATAATATGCAAAAAACAAACAAAAGTAAATAATGGGAGGAGAGGAAAATTATTTTGTTTTTGTGAAGGAAAATATCAAGATTTTACATGAGATAAATAGAAATTTCAAACTTGTTTTTTCTTCATGTGATTTCTCATGTATTTGCTTTATTCACGATTACTACGATTAAAGTCAGTTTCCCTTTTTATTATTATTATGGATTACATAAAATAAAAGAAGACTGTTTAGAAGGTTACTGTCAATATTACTTAAAAGTATAATCTTTTATTAGCTTGTGTACATTATTCTTAACTAGATTATTATTATTATTGCTCTTAAGATTAATGATTAATAATATTGTCGGGATTTCTAAATACCTATACACTCATTGTTTAACGATAAAAATCACAGGATATATATACATATAATAGAGGAAAATAACTTATTCATTTACAGATTGTGTACTTGCACACACACTTACACATCTCAAATTACACAATTATGGTTTTTTTTGTTAGAATATTTCAGATTTAAACAAAACGTAAAAAAGAATCTTTATTTTTCCATGATTTTCTTGTGTTCTTTGAAATAGAGATTATTACTTTCTAGTATATTTTATTTGTATTGTTTTGCTTTTATATTTTTGAGTGTATGCGTGTTCAATCCATTAGTTAAATAATGAACCTATACTATCCCTTACTTAGTGTTAACTATTAGAAAATTCAATCATAATATATAGTCGAATATTGATCATTTCACAAATAGGTTAATCCTAATTGGGTTTTACTTAGTACGTAGACTTCTAAATAAACAATAGTCATTTTTATAAGAATGTTAACGTCCAACTACCAAGTATGTGCTATTGATTGAAATTAGGTGTTCAACATCGTTTTTATTAACTATCATAAGGAGTCATTACTTGGTACACTCTCATTTAGGTGACTTTTAGGGCAAAAGCACATTTGCACTTAAAAGAATATCTTTCACCACCAGTACATATCCATATACCATTAACATCAAGATATGATATGAAGAAATAAAAATGAGTATTACTTAAATCATTCATAGGATAGGGTTTTATAGGATAGTGTTGTATATGTGATATAATATTTCGGAAAATCAAATTGCATATTATTGTGTTTCTGCGCATCTTGTGAATATTTTGAAAATAAAAGTAATAACCTAGCTATATGATGCTAGGTAGACTTTCTTCAATTTTGTCGAATGTCATTAATGCTCATCATTCTTTTTGTCACCAAACTTTGTTGGATTTAGGCATACAACAATAAAGAAAATTTCAGTTTCCCATCCATATGACATTACCATCCTAAACACTTCATAATTCACTGGAATACCAAGTTGGATTGCATTGTTGTTGTTTTTTTGGCTAGCGTTACAATGTGCACAATTGCATCATAACGAAAATATTATCTTTCCAATTTCATCATTATTATTACAAATTACTGTATATTGTTGTATTCAATTTATGCGAATTTGATCGATTAATTGGTAAAGAGAAAAAAAAGACATTAAATTTTACTCGCAATACAAAACCGATAAAGTTCATCCCAAGGAATAATGTAAATCGCGTCGTATTTTCTATAACGAATAAAACCGTATATATATGATTACGATCTCATCTCTGTGGTATGACATAGTTTATTGAAATAGAAAACCATATATATATATATATATATATATATATATATATATAATCTAGTCGGCCGATGTCCCGAAATGTGTGTAGATCAGTACAGCGTTGTTTTCCCCACTCTCAATTCTTATTCAACACCAAACTTACAGAATAATGTTTCTCACTTCATCTGTCGTTCTATCAAGTTGTTTTGTCTGGGCTGACCAAAACTATAAATTCATTTTTACGTAAGTGATGCGTAAATTCTGAAGAAATTCCCCAACTACAAAATCAGTTGACTTTTACATCTTGATAGTAACACATACATGTTTTTTAATACAGAATTTATCGATTGTACATGAGAATATCCCTCCAAATAGCCCACTTTAGTCACTAAGTAAAAGTTTATCAAGACATTTGGAATAAATTAAACTTGGAAACTATTCATTTTACGTATCACCAATAGTGAAGTATATCAGCAACTTAGTGACTTGAGTTCAGGCTTTGAGTACAAGTCAACTGATGATCTTATGAATTGTGATGTTTATTGAACTCTACCATCCTGTAATGTGATTCCTCATTATATACTTTCAAGTCATCAAATAAGATTTTTTTAGTTGAGTAGCTTTTCGTCATGAGATGATGTCTGTTAAAGTATTTCAGTGATTTTATTTAGAACAGAAAAACGTAAATCATATAATGAGTAGGAGTGGTTTCCGAAAATTAATTCAACTAAGATTGGCCAATGTAAATTTAATAAGTTGAATAATGTAACCGGTGTCATTGGAGTGCGATTTAAGTGATTACTCGCTATTATATTTTTGTGTAACGAAAACAGAATGTATTGCTAAAAAAATGTCCGCTGTTTCATGTCTATCATATTTTAGTCCATTATAAACAGGATGTCTGAACGCAAACTGAAGTTTAATAAATAGACTTGTGATTATTTTCAGTTTCGATAAGTATAGACTTATCAATATTTCACTGAAATTTCATTAACGACACTAAGATGGTTTTCTGAATCACTAGGTAAGTAACGAAAAGTAAATGCTTTGTCATGCAGCTATACGGTGTTTTTTCGTGTTCTAAATAGGAATAAAATGGTTACTCAGAAATTTGTTTAGAAAATTCATTAAAAAATCGAGAATTCCTTTCCATGGAACCTTTTTGGATGACTGTCGTCAGTCCAGAAATGTATCTTGGAATGTTATCACATGAACTGTGTTTCTAGATAAAGCAATAACGATGTAGAATGTTTAATAATTCATCTAGAAAAGTCCGAATGATAAGAACAGCACATACAATCATTTATATGAATTCAATGTCTCACTGAGATTCGTGTTTTATGGTTGGAAGTCTTTGTGATATACATATAGCCATACCATCAGTATGTTTGTGGGTCTCATCAGTAAACTTTTCCAGTCCAATCTCTATGAACGTTCTTTAAAATAATATGGTCAGTTTTCTAGTCACATCGATAGTATATTGTCATAGTTAATCTTACTCTTATGAACAATGGTATAAATTAATTGAGGGAGAGAAATTAACGTTTGTAATGCGTGATATGTAATAAAGTGAGTGATGTGAAATCAACTTTTTGATGCGTTTCAAATATAGTATTAACCTCAGAACAATATCCTGATAAATTTAGCTCACTCCCCTTCTTTGTCAAGGATAAGTCAAACTAGATTACTTTTTAATATACTTTGAGATGTTTATATAATTTAGAGTTAGTCAAATTCGTTTACTTAAATAATCTTTACATTTCTGGATTCATTTTCTTGCTGCTCTAATTAACAGACATCTATTAATTTAGTTTCTGTAATTGCTTTCATTGTTTTTTCTCGTTAAAAAAGAAAAACTAACTTTTATTCGTAGAAATCTACAAAACATATACTATTCAGAGAATCTCTTTATTTATCAGGTTAACAATTTTGTTTTTACACTATTTCATGTACAATCTACATTTCCATGATAGTAATCTGGAACAGTCAATTGTCATATTCTAATTACCGAATACAAGATGGATTTTATGAATGTTCAATAGATTTAGTTTATTATTATTACTATTATTCTTTCAAATCAACGTTTTAATTTTTATTTTAGTCCCTTATGAATGTGTAAAATTTCAATATTTATCAACAATTTAATTTTTTACCTGGATTGTGTGAATTAGGTGGCTTTAGTTCAATAATTCCCTTAAAATAACACATATATTATAAGTGTTATGTAGGTGTTTCCAATGTGATTTATTTTCTTGGACTTATTGATTGAATTGAAAGTTCAAATGAAACTCATTCTGAATTAATAGTTTATATACCTTTTTTTATTATTTTGTATGGTAACTAATAGATAAATATCCTAAATTTCTTATTTGTGATATAGTTTACGGAGGTATTTTTTTCAATATTATTATTTATAATGGTATAATAATTAAAGTTTATAATACATTAAATAGGAATAATATATTTGTAAAATCTCAGCAAAGTAAATCCAACGTTTCGCCTGGCAATCTGGTCCATGCTTTTTCAAGGAATTATAATTTCAAATTCATTCGTTGAGATTTTACAAATATATTATTCTTATTTAATGTCTTACATCAATTCGGCGCTTAAATACTGTGAAATTATTCGCTCTAATTTAGATGAAAGTTCTTATATAAAGTTTATAATCTTTTGAATTTTTGCCTATTTATTAGTCAATTAATTCCAAATATAAGTTGTATGTCTCCTCAAGAATAAGTATTGATAGTCAACTAAACGTAATAATGACAATGAAATCAAACAATTTTATCAAATAAAGGAGTACTGATGATGTTGTTCAAAATAAATAATAAATCATCTACCTCAGATAACTCAACACTATCGTAAATATCCATCTGGGTTATAAATCTCTATAATTTCGACACTAATAATTAATTAATTAACTCACTCACAAAGCACTGAGTAGCACTATGTGTGTGGTCTAGTAGTACTACTCAGTCGCCAAAAGAAAAGTTTGTGAAGTGGGATTCAAACGTTTTACTTTAATCAATGGTCTACCGATCCACTACAGGGATTGAATCTACAACTATAACGAATTTTGTTTAGGAAAAATGGTAAAATAATATAACATAACTAATATTGTTCATGGTACAAAACAAATTTTATAAAAAGCCTACTTTTGAATTGAAAGGTTAAACATTGAAGCGTTGGTTTGATTTGTTTTAACGACATGAGATGTGTGTCAATCCAAGCCTATAATGAAAACTGTTTTCTTTTTGTCTGACTACCCATCCTACAACTAAGTTGATTTTCAGATCTATATTCTTAACTACACAAAGAACGTATTACTATCATTATACTTTTTTTCTCTTGAAAACACTGAATGTGTTTTAACCAGTTATATATTTATATTTTTGTTTTACTGTAAGACCCAGTAAAAACTACAACTATGACTGACACTATGAACAATTAATAAAAATGAAATTTTACTAATATTCGATTGAAACCCTCTAAATTGTACTGGAATAAGATAAAATATTTGAAAAAATTTTCTTTCACGGAAAGAAAAAAAAACTTCTTTACTTAATTGATCATAAATTACATTTACATATCTAAAAATCATCTGAGCTAGTTGACAGTTGTAATTATTTTTTTTTTCATTTTATTAGAAATATATATCACTTGATCATTCACGTGACTCAATCATAAAGAAAAGAAAATAAGGTAGAAGTACTTATGTACTGTGTAAAATTCCCTTAATCAAATAAAATATGAGATATATTCTTTGAAAAAAAAAAGAATTGCCACTTATGTTTAATAAACTAAATTTTAACATTTTAAAAATTCGTTCTTGTTAAACATGTGAAAGAAGTATTCATTCATTCTTTTTTTTTTAATACTTTCATCCTACCACTTTTCTCTCTCTCTCTCTCTCTTACCCCCTCTTTGAACCAAAGAAGAATACACATATTGAATACTCTCATAAATCAATAATACTATACTTTTAAGTCGATTATTTAACTATGCAATTAAAGTAATGTAAGTATTATATAGAAGAAAACATTAGTAAACTTTTTTATAGTATTCATACATTTTATTTATTTATTGTTTAACTCAAAAGATTTTACGAAACTCTGCCTCACCGATCTCATACAGTTTAAACAAGAATTTACAATAGTTTTTAATGAATGATTTAAAAAAACAAAACAAAAGTATAATACTTGATCAAATTTATAATTTATTTTTCATCAGGTAAAAATTATGTAAACAATTAGATTGTTGGTTGGATTGTTTTACATTAGAAAACATTTGATGGGTATTCTAAAATAATAATTTAGGTTTCTTACTTTAAGTTTTCATTTCAAAGTTAGAATGTTGAAAAACACTCAGGTTTTTAGTAAGCAAAGATGGATAGTGGCTAGCAGTGGAATCCAGGATGCGCGTTTTGTCTTATTTGGGACTCGTCATCTGGATGTACCTGCATGTAAGAGTTGATGTTCACTCTGGTACTCGAACCCAGTACCTTTTGCTTCAAACGCCATCGCGTTATCCACTCGGCCACTGAGTCCTGATGACCACTTGCTTGTGCGATGGGGTGAAGTTTAAATTCATGTAGTATTGTTTGTTTGAACCTGCCCACTATGCTTGTGAACTAAGGCTATATCGAGGCAATACGCACAGTTTGCACATATGCCAATCAGAGACTGACCTGTTGCAGTCCTAACACATCGATGGGAAGATTCAAACTAATAATACTAAATGAAATTACTCAGGATTTTCTTTTAATATCTTCAGTCAGACTTTGACACAAATATTTATAGCTGTGTGAATTATTTTATTTAAAATTAAAGCGAACAGAAGTAAAAAAACTGGAAACCGTGGAAGTTGAAATGATTATGTCTCAATGAAACATGAAAAATATTGTTCCAAAGGAACAATGAATTCAGGAAGTAAAAGGTATGAAATATGTAAGTCTAGATCATTAGGAACTCATCAAGTCTCACAAGAAATTTAACTAGATATTCTGATAAAATCAGATCAATGAAGTTTGTTGATCTCGGAAGAAATCAACTTTTTGTAATAGTTTCATCAATAAACATGAAAGATGAATTGATACAGTAGGATGAGTCCATACTCATCGCAAACTCTTTCAAATCTTGTATTCAAAATAAAAACAAGGAAGATGTTAATTTTTAGGGAAAATAACAAATATTTGATCCTTACCAGTTACACACAAACGATGCGATACCAATATGGGTATACAGACAACTGAAGAGTCTTTTGGTATGTAGCAATTATGGAAAAAGTAAGGATGCTTAGTTGTGTGTCTTCCGTTTTTTTGAGCTTGTTAAAACAAACAAGAACAGTATTACTATCAAATATCTGCCGACCCATTTGTTTTGGGGATTTATTCGCTACTACACACATAACTCCTTTTTTAGAATTTAATTATCACTATATTGATAAAAAATATAGATAACATGAAGCTACTACTATTTATTATAAAACAAGTCAGTCTATTTTACTTACTGTTTATTATGGATTTGTTGGTCTTCCTCTCGTTGTCATGATTTTAATTAAGATATCTTGACAAATTCAACCTTACAAGACAAAAATACTTATGTACCTGATGTAACTGTTCAACTAAAGTCTTCTGTCCTAAAGTATTTTATGTTAAACAATAGTAGAATTTCGTTGAGTAATTTCACTCTCTTCTGTATTTATTTTTATTCATATCTTTTGTGTAATATACATTTAAAAGTCGGTGTAAAACTGCGAAGTAAATAGCAGTTTTCGATTTCAGTTTTCAAGTTGATTTAGATGGATATCTAATAGATTATTTTAAATAGACGACAGAAAATTATAAGCGACGTTTTTTGAATAGATTTTTAATTTGATGATTATTGTTGTAATAAATGTATAGTCAAAGGAGCAGTTTTATTGACTGATGTGTTTAATACTATATGAATAACCATGAGAAAGTGTCAAGATAGTCTGTTGACATTTAGGTCAGTAAAGCAGTTGAAAGACTCAAGTTTCATACACAAGGTTACAATATCCCTTGACATACATATGTTTGATAGACGAAAAATTATTATTCCTCTCAAATATAAAGGGTTATCAGGAACTGAGTATATGAATCCATATTTAATTACTGACCAGTAATTTGATATAAAACTGCAATTGACAATTTATTAATCATGATCAGGAAAGTCTACATGAAATTTTAGTGATGTGGGCATAGGAAACGAAGTCATAGCAATGTGCATTTGAAATTCTGTGGTTACTACATACCACATTCTGTTTATGTTTAAAAAGTAAGATTGTAGAATAAAAAAGTATGGCATTTCAATAACTTCGCGATTATATATATATATATATATATATATATATATATATTCAAAAAATTAAACACTTGCTACATGCTACGTCGTATAAAACTAATTAGCGAAATGATTACTTTGAGTGTGATAATCCTCTTTCTTCCAAGTACTGGCAGGGAAATATAGTAAACCGGAGAGACCGGTCAAGGACAAAGAAGGCAAGACAATCGCTGAAAGTCAAGAACACAGGAACAGATGGGTGAAAAAATTCGAGGAAATCTAGAATAGGCAAGCTCAATTAAATCCACCGGATATCAAAGCACTATCTACAGACCTTCCGGTAGATGTCATTCCACCAACGATCGAAGACATCAGGATGGCCATCAGAAAAATCAGGAGCGTGGAAGCAACACTACATGACAATATACCAGCTGATGCACTGAAGTCAGTCAGATGTAACTGCAAAGATGCTCCACATTCTGTTCAGGAAGATTTAGGAGGAGGGACAAGTGCCGACGGACTGGAAAGAAGGATAACTCGTCAAGATACCAAAGAGAAGAGATCTCAGCTAGTGTGAGAACTATAGAGGAACCACACTACAATTTTTACCAGGAGAAGTTATCAACAGTGTTGAGGAGGCAAATGAAAGATTCAGTAGATGTTCAGCTTCAAGGTTAACAGGCTGGATTCCGTAAGAATCGGTCGTATACAAACCAGATCGCGACAATACGGATCATTGTTGAACAATCGATTGAACGGAACTCGTCCCCATGAAGTAAATCCCCTGACTATGAGATGTTTAACAGTATGGATGAGAGAACCTTATGGAATCTTCTTCGACGCTATGGTGTGCCTGGGGAAAATCGTCAAGACCATCCAGAATTCATACAATGGTCTACAGCACAAAGTCGTGCATGGATGACAGCTGACAGATGCATTCCAAGTGAGGACCGGAGTCAGACGAGGCTGCTTACTATCCCCACTCATCTTTCTTCTGGTGGTCGACTGGATTATGAAAACTTCGACATTTGAAGGAAAGCATGAAATACAACAAGCAGCTCAGAACGAATAAGAAGATTAGGACTTTGCAGATGCCCCGGTTCTTATATCCCACACACATCAATAAATGCAGATGAAGACAACCAGTGTATCACCTCCCAGCTGAAGAGGAAATTAGAAAAAGATGTTGGAAGTCGATAAGATATACATTGAAAAAATCATCAAACTACATCACGAGGCAAGCACCAACGTGGAATCCTGAAGGGAAACGGAAAAGAGGAAGGCCGAAGAACACACTGCATTGGGAAATAGAAGCAGATATGAAAAGGATCAATAGCAAGTGGAAATAACTGGAAAGGATTGCTCAGGACAGAGTTGGATGGAGAATGCTGATGGGTAGCCTATGCTCCTCCACGAGGTGTAACGGGTGTAAGTAAGTATCCTAGTCCTGTAAAACGTTAATCACTTCTATATTAGATGAATTCTGAAACTGACTGACCATGGTTTGAGTCCAACAAATCATTTCAGCTCCAACACTATTTCAGATATACCAACCAACATAAAATCTAGATTCAGAATATCCAGCTAACTCCCTTTAATCACCTGGCAGAACTTTTTAATAACCAGTTAATAATTGGAAGATTCTAGCAAACTCTGCCATCCAAGTGAGATCAAAAAGATGAGATTAATGGAAAAAGAAAAACAAAGAAACATGTCATAAATTGACATAAACATTATGCTTCATTGTTTTCACGTATTCGCTGAATGCAAAAAAACTAAATAAAATCAATCAGGTGTTAACAACTGATCCATTGAATTCATACTTTAAGAAATACACTTGTTAATTGATTATTTAACTGATATTCTAGATTTATTTAATTTTAATACGGCTGTTATGAAAATAGCCTAGTTTAAGACAGTGATGAGTAGAAATTTACCTGCATGTTATTAATAACTACATGATTTATTGTATACATATTAATTTGTATAAATGTTTAGATGGAGTAAATTTGAGAGAAAAATTTGTCTATCGGTGACTATGGTAAAGTATTACTAATAATGTTGAGGTAAATAAATTCAATAAGCCTATATAATATCTGGTTGTTCAAAGTATTCATGTATATTTGAGGATAAAACATTGTTACACTACTGAGGAAACAGTTTTTTGAAACAACTGTCTATGGACTATGTATATATAGGTATTCTGATCTGTGTTAGCAATTTTTTGGTCAGACGTTTGTCTTTTAATTACCTGATCACCTATAATACAGTGAACTCAAGAGTTTACTCTGAACTAACAAAGAAATGTTTTGTGGTTTACTTTCCGAAAAAGATTTATTTCATAAAGAATAAGTGTTTCACATGTTTGAGCGACCACTTTATAACATTTACCGATGACGGTAAACAACCTTATTTCCTACGAATACTAAACGTTTCAGTCACGAAACAAGGTATTTGTATAAATCTTTTTATTATTCAGTTGGTAGTTGAAATCTTTTCATAATATTAAAATCACAAACCAACCTAAGTTAGACATCCACTGAAAATTAGTAAGCATGGACAGTCGTTCTGTGAACCTCAAGGATAAAACTCAGAAACTTCAGGTTTTGCTTCAAGCGTTCAGACATAACATTAATGAGCCGGTATCCAGTGGTGTACATTTCCACAAACTTCTACACTAATTATTGTTATGTTTTTACCAGTAACAAATTTCTTAAGGCGAATCCTGGAGTTCTAATAGGGAGTGGTAACCAATTCAGTTCAACCATCGAAAACATTGGAGGATGGTTAAATAAAAACATGGATTGATTAAAGCTAGACATGTACACTATTGGATACCAGCTGACTGATCTAAAGATTAAGCATTCCTCTAGTGGCCTGACGATCTTGGGTTTGATCTTCTATTGTACGGGTGACGAGTCCAGTACTAAGAAAAAATATCTATCCAGTCCTAAATGGCTTACAATGGTTGCATAGATTAACCTCCACAAACCTGTATACCGATAATTTTAGTATAGAGACGGCGAAATCAACCGAGAATCGCTATCATAATTATGATTCGTCAATCTACACAGCATAGTTTTACTCTTTTAGTTATTTCTTCCACCTCCACTCAAACAAATCAACACAGGTCTTTCTTAATCACTGTCGAATTCGTATTCTCGCTGCAAAACAATGATCACAAACCTTGAAATGAGCACCATTACACAGAATTTTCTTGACAGGGGCAATATATTTCATTTCACGTTTGTGATCCACGTGCTTCGTTAAACTGCTCATCATTCAGGTACTAAAAAATAGTTGAAATAGCATTGTCCAAATTCTAGTTCAATTAAATCATATAATATATACCCGTGACAAGATGATGGACATGTTTAGTGCCTAATTTGCTGAACAGATTTTTAATTCTATTGAATGCTTTTCTCTGTATTCTTTGAGTAAAATTTCGTGCATCAATTTTTCTCTATTGGCTAAACTCTAACTTTTTACCGTGGCTACTACTTAGTTAAGGTTATATACAGACCGAACCAGACAAGTCATATGATATTTTAAGGCATCATGAAAATCAGACGTTAACGTGGGTGGGTTACGATGAGTACATAGTGTTCACTTGCCCACAACCCTCTCTCATATTTATATGCGTGGTCAGTTTGTCTATAAATAAATACACATCGGTTCAATTCTTATCCTGAATTTGGCAAGAGAAATTTTTAGTCATTATTTCCTTCTTCTGACTAATTTACTAAGCCAATCCATACAGGGCGTGAACTATTAACTCATCCAGATAGCTGATCACAAAACTTTCTCACTCTTATCTCTTTTCGTTTGTCTATGAACTTAAAATAATTATCATCTATAGAAGGAAGAAAACCGATGACCATTAGGAATTTTGAGTTCAGGGTTTTCAATAGATTGCCACTCAATTAGCTAACAATGCTGCATACTATTTTGGATAATTTTAAATTAATTTCAAAAACCTTTGGCAAGTGATAAACTGTGATAAGAACTATTATTACTCTTATTGACACTTACGCAAATACTTGAATATTTTCGAATTTTAAGAACGAAATATATATTTAACATATACGTTGTTCAGTAATCTTGATACACAACAGCTGATTATATAACCATTATTTATTCTGTAAATTAACTGAAGATTTTGCGTTATTCAACGACATTTGGTTTATGTTTCATGAATTAACCATCATATATTTTTGAAAATTAACTACGGCTTAATTGAAAAGTACTGAACATAACATTATTTAGGCCAGCAATAATCAGTCGCATAATTGTGGTGGAGTTATTTGGTATTTGGAAACACATATATTTAAGCTTATTTACATAATTAGTTTCGCCTGTTATCCCTCGTGGAGGAGCATAGGCTACCCATCAGCATTCTCCATCCAACTCTGTCCTGAGCAATCCTTTCCAGTTATTTCCACTTGCTATTGATCCTTTTCATATCTGCTTCTATTTCCCGATGCAGTGTGTTCTTCGGCCTTCCTCTTTTCCGTTTCCCTTCAGGATTCCACGTTGTTGCTTGCCTCGTGATGTAGTTTGATGATTTTTTCAATGTATATCTTATCGACTTCCAACATCTTTTTCTAATTTTCTCTTCATCTGGGAGATGATTTGTTCACCTTCACAGTAGTCTGTTGCTGATAGTTTCTGACCAACGGACATTGAGAATCTTTCGTAGACAATTATTTATAAATACTTGTACATTTTTGATGATGGTTTTGCTAGTTCTGCATGTTTGAGCTCTGTACAATAAAACTGTTTTGATGTTAGTATTGAGGATTCTGACATTGATATTGGTTGACAGTTGTTTTGAGTTCCATATGTTGTTCAGTCGTAGGAATGCTGCCCTTACTTTGCCAATTCTCGCCTTTACATCTGCATCCGATCCTCGTTGTTCATCGATGATGCTGTCTAGGCACATGAAACCTCCACATCTTCCAGAGCTTCTCCATGAAGTGTGATGGGGTTGGTGTTCTCCGTGTTGTATTTGAGGATCTTGCTTTTTCTTTTGTGTATGTTGAGGCCTATTGATGCAGAGGCTGCTGCTACACTAGTTCTCTTCATCTGCATTTGTTCATGTGTATGAGATAGGAGGGCTAGGTCATCTGCGAAGTCCAAATCGTCTAGTTGAATATTTGGATAATCAATGGATGATAATCATTTTAAGTTCAATCTACATCATGATCTATCTATATCCATCAAGTTTAATTCTATGTTTGTCAATCCTCACTAAAAATTGAATGCACCGTGTTTTGAAAGTTACTTAATTAGAAGCAAACGGCAACCGATAAAGCCATTTGTACTTTGACTGTTAGAATTACCAATCGCAACTATGTGTATGTTCATTGCTCATTGGGACTTCTAATTGTTCATAGATCTTTTTATAAACTATTACAGTCTCAAAGATAAATGGTTTAATTATGAAGATTTTATTGTCGTTTTAGACTACAAAATCGTCATCCTTCTGAGCTATGAATTCTCTCCATCAACATGTAATATATTTATGTACTGCAATGAATTCATGTAGCAAGCATATATTCCATATTATTTAAGCATTTCAAGTTATTTATTGATTAAAATAGAACTTGTTTTCATGTGAAGTTGTCAATAGTTAGTTGAAAAATTGAATAACTTAGCACTTCTGTCATAAATAATTTTTTTTAATTATTAGTATAAAGTATAGTGATTTGTCATCATGATTCCTTTAATCATAAAAAAGTTGTTGGCGTCTTTGTCAAAATCACACACTCACAAATATGCCCACCTAGAAATTCATTAGCATATATATATAGATATCCATTTGATGGGTTGACTTGTCCACTACCAAGCGAAATATATTGATTTACTCAACATGATTCTTATTCAATTATTTATCATTTACATCATATAAATTATTAAATATATTCACTATGGTACAGTGTTGTTTTATAATCTATTACATAAAATATTCATAATGTATAAACATGATTCATTAAATGTTTTTTTTAAAATTCAATTTTTCTTTTCATAGTTGAAATCATGAGTCAATTAAAGCTAGACCACCATGGAAAACCTGGAAGCATTGGATGGTTGTTTCGTCCTATCGTGGGACTCCTCAGCAGTGCGCATCCACGATCCCGCCTCACGAGATTCAAATCTAGGAGCTACTAATCTCGCACCAGAGCGCTTAACCACTAGACCACTGAGCCGGCATCCTATGGTGCTAATGTCTAACTCCAATCAATCCACGAAGTTGATCAACCGTTCACCATTTGTCTTCAATGAGTTGATATCTCAGTGGCCTAGTGGTTAAGCGATCTAGCATGAGACTGGTAGGTCTTGAGTTCGAATCTCGTGAGCCGTGATTGTGGATGCGCACCGCCGAGGAGTCCCACAATAGGACGAAACGACTGTCCAATGCTTCCAGGTTTTCCATGGTGGTCTAGCTTCAACTGACTCATGATTTCAACTATAAAATTACTGAAATCTCTAAAAAACCCCTTCAAATTCAATTTCATTTAGATTACTTACTTACTTACTTACGCCTGTTACTCCCAATGGAGCATAGGCCGCCGACCAGCATTCTCCAACCCACTCTGTCCTGGGCCTTCCTTTCTAGTTCTGTCCGATTTTTGTTCATTCTTCTCATATCTGTCTCCATTTCTCAACGTAATGTGTTCTTTGGTCTTCCTTCTCTCCTTCGGCCTTCAGGATTCCATGTGAGGGCTTGTCTTGTGACGTAGTTGGGTGACTTCCTCAATGTGTGCCCGATACACTTCCAGCGCTTCTTCCTGATTTCTTCCTCCTCTGGAATACGGTTTGTTGTCTCCCGTAGTAGAATGTTGCTGATAGTGTCTGGCCAACAAATCCGAAGTATGTTGTGTAGACAAGTGTTAATAAAAACCTGTATTGTCCGGATAATGGTGTTCGTAGTTCTTCAAGTTTCCGCCCCATACAGTAGAACTGTCTTGACATTTGTATTGAAAATTCTGATCTAGGTGCTTGTTGACAATTTTCAACTTCTATTATAATAAATTCTTGTCAGTTTACTGCCTTTTATTATTATACATTAATGTGTATTCGGAATATCCTAGATATAAATGAACAATTTTGAGAAATTATCTATTACAATGATTACCATTAATGTTATATTAAACTTTCTAAACTGATCCTACACTAACAAATTAATCATACATAGTTATTATTCATCAATTTTAATTTTTAACTTATAAATCATTCAAATACTTTTAATCATTTTTTTTTTAAATGTTCGAAATCCGGTATAATTAAAGCATATTCAACAAACTTTATAACTTTGTTTATTGTAATTTTTAAACCTTGTTTTTTTTTTGTTTTACTTCACAAAGAAACCATTCATCATTACTATTAGTATATTTAAACATTGAACTTGAAATTAAAATAAACCGGATTAAAAGTTGATTGTTTTTTTCTGTTTACATATGTCATTAATTTTTTTTTCATTAACAATAAACAATTATTGATTGTTTTTCAAATTTAAAGCAATTAGTCCCTTTGATAAATTTCGATAATGTAATAAGAAGACGAAGATTATCAGAACTATGTGATATATTAGCGCAATACATTTCGAACAATCTGATCACACATATACTTGTTAAGAACAATTATATATAAAAATAAAAGGTCAACTAGACTGGTAATAAGGTTAAGAAATAGACAAGGATAATAATGATAAAATAATGTGAAAACAACTTGACACCTAATCACTCTGGATAATAAGCATTTATTACAAGGGTAGGTTTAAGGAGAGAACAAACTGTTTTTGAATACACAAAGGAGGTTTGAATTTTCGTATGGCTAAGGCTTCAATAAACCTCAGTATACGCCCTTTTACACTTTTAAACAATACAACAAAAGCTGAGTTAAGATCAATCTTATGACCTGTTTCGATTATATGTTTAGCAATAGAGGATGATGGATGTTTATCCTCTACTCTTATTGGGTCATTCGACTGTATTTGTTTTTGCAACCATTTTGGTACATGTTCACCCACCCTAATTTTCAGATCACGATTACTCCTCCCTATGTATGCGTGACCACACACACATTTAAATTGGTAAACGCAGTGGGATGTGACACAATCGTTTTCATGTCGTCTAGGTTTTGAATGAAGCATGGACCTCGTTCTTTCTTTGATTATGACCTTTGCTGCACAATACGTTTTGTTGATGACTGATTTAAGCCTTTGTTTCAGTAAAAGGCTATTTGAATCACCTCTAAATGGTAAGGTGATGTAAACAGGCTTTTTCTCTACTAAGGCTACAGCAGGTCTCGCTGTGCCCATAATTTTCCATCTATTGATAAATTTAGGTGGATAACCATTCCCGATTAATGTCTTGGTTAACAACTTAACATCGTCATCAATAGCGTCGTTTGTGCAAATATGACGAAGCCTGTTAAAAAGGCACTTCACCAAACCACGTTTGTATTGCACAGGGCAATAACTATAGTAACTAAGATATTGACCCGTCCACGTCGGTTTTCGAAAAATGGATCGTTTTATTGAACCATCTTGTCTGCTTAGAAGTACATCTAGGAAGGGGAGTTGGTCGTTCTTCTCCTCTTCGCATGAAAGACTGATATGGTTTTGGATAGTGTTAAATTTATTCAATAGGCAGTTTATGTCTTCCTTTCTTTCGCCAATTACTAAGATATCATCCACATATCTCTTATAAAGTGACATGTTTTCGATTAAGTCTTCAATTAATCAGTAATAAAGATAATCAATTCAATTTATTAATAATAATAATAATTTTTTTCAAAATGATGCTTCTCGTGCAAACATTAGATTGTTGAAAATTTCTTGAAAAAAGATGTTATATTTTCAATGAATTTATTATCAGTTTCTAATTCACTAATAATATTTAAATAAAATTCATTGATGAACACGGTGGATCTGATACAGATGTGAAGGCGAGGATCATCAAAGCAAGAGCAACATATCTACAATTGAAGAACATCTGGAACTCAAAACGAATAATAATATAGCTTGATAATAAATTCGTTGAAAAGAGATCCCTTCGCTGGACTTCGTATTTTCAATTTTAATGTTTAAATGGGTATTATATGCCAGATAAAGAATAAATGATTAGAATATATAAATTGAATAGTTATCATTCATATAAAATATCATTAAAATGTATTGAAATTCCATGAGTGGTGAACACACTGAATAATTTACTGTAATAGAATTTCACTCTAATTGATAACTCTATTAGAGTTAATGATTTCAACTGTTTATATAGCTCACCTTTGCATAGTTTAGAGGAACTTAGCATTGATTAATATTTGAAAATTATAGTGTTGGTTGCCATGTTAAGCCCATATAGCTTATTCTAGGTCTTAAACAGGCCGATTGACTGTTTTTATATGAGCGTATGTATGTGCTCTTCTTATCCTATTCATCACATGTCTATAGCTTATTTTTGTCTGACTATAAGTATCGATTAATGCTTGATTAAGTCGAGTTGGCTCACACGCCTTTTCTGTTGAGCATCATTTCGCTTCTCTCTCTTCTCTTCGTTTCTCCGCTCGTTTGTCTGGATCAACAATTGTATGAAATATACATATTCGAAATCCATTCTTGTATTTTACTTATTTTAATTCCGTTATACACTAACGCGAGTTAAGCCGATGGATATATATATGAGGATAGCCAACATGAATATTTCAATAACAATCATTTACACGATCGACCTGGATTCAGATTAAGGGCCACTAAAAAATAATACAAATTCTCAATCTATCCATTTTTTATTGCCGAAATAGGTTTGATTATTTTTATAAAATGCAGTTCACTTAAATCATTTCATTAGTTAATACCAATCCAAAAAATTATTAAACGTCGTATGCGAATGTAAAGTTATGACTATTTCTTTCTGTCAATGAGATCTACTGACTGAACACAGATTCCGAAAATAATCTCATTTTTGTCTTGCATTATGCATGTGATGAAATGTACAAAAGTTTAGAGTAAGTTTTTATTACAAATGAAATTATTAGTTATTTTTGTCTCCTACTATTATGATCATGTTACTATTTAAAGAAACAATTTTCATCTCCAATATGCATTATTCAAAGAAAATTTGAATAAGTATACACTAGATATCGACATTGTTTGAGTTAAAAAAGCTTCTAAACGATGTTTATCCAGGAGACAACACTAAATCCTATTCTAGAACATTAAAGATTTCGCACTACTGATGAGTCTTTAATTACGATGAAACAGTTGTCAAATACAATCTATGATTTTCATTATTTCTTAAATATTCTTTTTACTAATTTTCAAGTTACATAAAATGTTTCCACAAAAATCATCTGTCAAAGAATAAATGTAGTTTTAATTGTTAAACAATGTCCATTATTTTATAGAGTTGAGATCATGAATCAATTGAAGCTAGACCACCATCGAAAACCTGGAAGCACTGGAAGGCCGTTTCGTCCCATTATGGGACTCCTCAGCTGTGCGCATCTACGATCCCGCACTCGCGAGATTCGAACCCGGGACTTACCAGTCTCGCGCCAGAGCACTTAACCGATAGACCACTGAGCCGGTATCCAACGGTGTTAATGTTTAACTTCAACCAACCCACGAAATTGATCATGTGATCACTAGGGACTGGCTCCATGAGGTATTTCCTGGAGTTCTAGTGAGAAGCAGTAACCAGTGGAGTTCAACTAGGTCTGTTGGGAGATATCAACTCACTGATGACATTGGTAAGTGGTTGCTCAATTTTGTGAATTGGTTGAAGTTAGACACTAACACTGTTGGATGCCGGCTCAGTAGTCTATTGGTTAAGCGCTCGCGAGTGCGGGATCGTGGATGCGCACTGTTGAGAAGTTCCTCGATGGGACGAAACGGCCGTTCAGTGATTCCAGGTTTCCCATGGTGGTCTAGCTTCAATTGACTCATGATCTCAACTCTATAAAATTACTAAAATCTCCATCAAACTCCTTCTGATAATGTTCAATATTATTTTCTCTGACTTTTTTCAATATACTCAAGATAATATTTTATTCAATGAATTGATAGAAGATAATTCATCTGGAAATTTGATGAAGGATAATTTTCTTTCTTTTTTTCGTTATGTAGATTAACATAATTATTCTTTGGTTTCAATCATTTCTATCTACTTTTATCTTTGGTTTTAATTGTTTTTCTGTGAAACAAAATTTGAAATGAATTAATAATTGATTATTTGAAAATTTACTTTTTAAAGTAAAAATCTAACAAATAAATTTAGGGATTTTTTTTCGTATTAGTTCACTTTGGGATTTTAATTGTTTTTCATCATGATCAGTTTTATTTATTTGTTTATTTGTTTATTTATTTATTTTAAAGTCATACATAGTTAATATATAAGAACTTTCATCTAAATTAAAGCGAATAGTTTCACAGTATTTGGATGCCGAGTCGATGTAAGACATTAAGTAGGAATAATATATTTGTAAAATCTCAGGGAATCAATTTGTAATAAATCCAACGCTTCACCTGACAATCTGGTCCAAGCTTTTTCAAGGAAATATGTATATAGATGGCCAGGCGAAACGTTGGATTTACTTCAAATTCATTCGCTGAGATTTTACAAATATATTATTCCTATTTAATGTAATACATACTAACTTACTTTTTATTTTTCCTGGTTAGCGTTTTTTTGGCAAGTTAGATTTTCTACGGGATGGGGTCGCTAACCCCATGCTCAACCCTCCTCCTTTACCTGGGCTTGGGACCGGCAAATATAATACATAGTTAAATTAATATTTTTTTGATAATTAAGTAAAATAAATTTCTATGAAATAAACTGACTTAAATTTTATATGAAACTTTTTTTGATTATAAGATTTCACAACCATTTGATATATCATAAACTAGAAGGAATTATAATGAATTATTTCAACTTTAACCTAATCTAATGATTTCAAACTTGAAATTAAAATTAAGACACTTTAGTTTTGTACTAATCAATAAGTCCAGTTTTGGCAATAATTCTCATTTATGTCTTTTTTGTAATATCATTTAATTAAAAATTATATTGAGACTAGAAATTATATAGAAACTAGAAATGATAAATGGATCATTCCTGACATAGTTGACGGTATTGTTTGTAATGTTCAACAAAAACTTCAGGAATCGTTTAAAATTTATTCTTTTGAGATAATAACATACATCATGCAACGTAATGGTATTAGATGAATGTAGCTTTGAAAATATTTTATGCATATAATTAACTTTGAACGAATGAATGAATAAATTATTCGCGTACTACAATCAATCTGATGATATATTTCAAATATCTTTAGAGGAGAATAAAAGTAGTTAGATCCACCTAACACATATGAATTTATTTTATTTTGAAACTTCATATCAGCTATAAACAGCCTAAATTTACAACTAATAATAAGGTTAAAAGACTGACACAATTCAATAAATGAAATTATGATGATACTTTAAAATAGGACAACAGTTCGGATGAATGAAATACGAGAAATTGCAGTGTATTATTAAGTTTGAGATTAAGACCAGTTTTACACGTGAAAGCCGCCAAATGCTCTGGTACGGTCGAGAGTGGGGAGAATCCGTTATCCCTCTCCAAATGCTCTAACATGGACATGCGTCTGTAGCCTCTGCCAGGGAAGTCCTACTCACTGCCTTCTCCCCGTCAGGCGTGTTGTTTACGAAATTGAGAGGACGAAAAGCGAATGTCCGGCGCTTTAACCGGGTTGGTGGACACGGAAAGTCCACCTAGAGGAGTTGGAAAACCCTGATTCCAAACCAATGGTGCATATGGGCTCCAGTATCCTGATGGAACAAACGGCGTATGAACCAATTGTTGGTCACCGGCTACCATGGGACAGCATCTCCTCACGATGCTCCATTGCCTTGTGGATCAGACTTTTAGGTCAAAGGCTGAGGGTGTGGTCCCCTAAGAAAACTACCTGCTTCGTTTTGGGCACCTGGGCAGTATCATAGCCCTCACACAAATCAAATGAGATTTATGTGCCGCATATGTATCTGGTGCTTCCTTGTACCAATATTTATGTGTTTAAATAAAATAAAAAATAATGTGTGAAAGCTCTGAACATAAAATGTAAAGGTGGTCAGTTAACATATAATATTATCAATAATAAAAAAACGAGTGATTACGTCGCTCATATTATACTACTTAAGGTCAGGTTATTAATCTTTTTTTTGATTAGTTAATCCTTACTATCAATAAAATATATTCATTTACAAAAAAAAGTACAATAGAGTTTTTTCCTAAAGCAAACTACTAAACATTAAGTTCAATATTATACTTTATTTTAATTGTAAGATTTATACAATTTATTTAGTGTTAATGATTCAATACTATTTACTTACGACAAAATACGTGATCATTACATTTCATGAATGCCTTGATTTTAAGTAAAGAATAACTATATCAGAGAATCTGCTAAATATGGAATTAAAACTAAACATAAATTATAATCTTATTCTAAAGCCTTCTATTCATAGATTGAAAGTATTTCATAGATTATAGTTCATCAAGCTTTTATGCATACGTATAAGACCTTCATCAACAGTCATGAACTTAAAAAACTGACATCACATCCAGACTTTGTGAACATTTGATATATAGTTTTTTTTGGGATCAGATAGTAACTGTTTGAAGTAGGGAACGATAATGGTCTAAGTATTCGAATATAAAACAGCACTATTTGAACAGCTGACTAGTCTCATTAACTATTACCCAAGAAATATATGTTTCAAAGCTGAGTATATAAATCTTTAGTAAGTCATTGAGTTAGGGTTCTGTTTATTTTATTAATATAAAGGTCAGATATTGAAGTTCTAGTTCGTCACTATAATCATCGACCCTACTAACATACCGTAAGTCCATTTCTTTTGATAATTGATTCATCAACTAATACTTATATCACCTCACACCTGGGTAATATCTAGTTATATATGCATTTTAAGTGACCATTAAGGATAAATAAAGTAAAACCGAGTTTTTTTTATTAATAAAATGAAGCATTTATGTTTAATTCTGTGAATTTTTAATTATGCAAGTACATTTACTGAAATAAATTTTGAAAAAGATCACTTTCAAGACTAGTGTTGTATACTGAATAGTTAAAGTACTCTAGCAAATTGTTTCACCTTCTCACACTCTGTTAGGAAGCTTATTGCCCGTTATTTATTATTATTATATGTATATTGAAACAATGGACTAGATAACTATTCTTACTGTAGATTTCGATCTTCACTATGAAAAAAATATATCATTATGTTTTTTTTTCGAGTATCATGCATAGATATTCAAGATAGCCATGTTTACTCATGACTTATGGTTAAATAACCTTGACATCATTTCTACAAAATGAAAATTGACTCATGTATCAACTAAATTACAAATAACAGAAAAGCAATTGAGTCGTCATAAAATAAATTTTCAAATATTAGAGCCTCTCTCTATAATAAAAACTGATAAATCTTAGTTCATAAAATAATTCAAATAAATCATTTTCTGAACACGGGAACACACATTTGGAGTAGAACAATCACTCAAATCAATTAATAGTATATTTCAATCATTTTCAGGGATACACTGTCTTGATCATTTTACATACCGATAGAATTTCCTCCTGGTAAGCATGCTCAATGTTGGCAGAAACAGTGATTTTTTCTTCGCTTCCTTAACTTTGAATTTTCATCATTATGTAAACGCTTTTTCGTACAATCAGCGATATCAAGATAAACAGCAGTCACTTATCAGTACTCATCGGACAACTTAGGAATAATTAGAATATTCATTTCAACAATGAAAACAAAGTATTTTATCAATAGATTTATCCCGTCCGTAATGTATGATGAAAGAACTTTAAATTAATGTAAAGATTCATTGATTCACAATCTTACCTGGCTTTCATAAACATGCTTCACATTTCACTGAATATTCAGTTAGTTGTTGTCAGTGGATGATGCCTGATTCAAAGTGGTGTACGCTCCCTTTCACTATCTATAACTTCATCTATCTGTTTATGCTTTTGTGTAGTTTTCATTATCTCTTTTTCTGAATAATCACAACAATGTGTTGTAAATTATATAATCCTATATTGCCAAAGTTATTTTCTTCACGAACGAAGGCTATTTGTTAAGACATGGAAGATGAAGTTAAAATGTGAGTGTGTAAACTACGAAGGTAAATACTTCGAGAATAAGACGATGACTAACTGAGGATGTTGGATGAAGACAGTGTTACTTGATTAACTGACTGAAATTAACCAGTGGAACAGTGAAGGTATTACATTTGTTGTAAAAACTAAAGGTTTCCGTTTTGAAACATTGATGCTACGCAGGCATAGATAGGTTCCCACTCTCTCTTGAGCTTCTCCATCAGGTGTGATCTGATTTCTGTTTTCTGTGTTATATTTCAGGATCTTGCATTTTTACTTGTGGATTTTGAGACATAGTTCTGCAGAAGTCTGAATAAACTGGGAGTCCTTGACTGAGTTCATTGCGGTGGATAGTATAGAAGTGCTAAGCCATCTACAAAGTCCACCTCATCCAAAGTGTCACTAGTATTCCGTACTTTCCTTGATATGTGGAGATCATTATAATCCAGTTAACAACTAGAAGAAAAAGAGTAGGTTAGAATAATGATAAGTCTTTTAACTGAACGCTAGATTTGGTCCCTAAACTCTTCCAGTAACCCCCAGGCAAAATCTACAGAGCAACTTGAACACGAGAGAAAAAGAGAGAAATATGGAAGAAAACGCTTTACTCCGAAGGTTCGTTGCTGTACAGAAAATCTAGGGTTTTTATAGTATTTTAGATGGTCTTGGGTCTCCAGAAATTTCTAGAATGCTATTAAACATAGTAGTAGTATAAGTAATCATCCAATCAGAAACTCAGCATGTGACTTTCCACTATCTAGATGTTTGTGGGAAAGCGTCTAGTGAGTGCTGATTGCGTAAGATGCTTTCCAGTTTTTTCAGAGCTTTTCTGAGTCTCCCCAACACCTCCCTCCTTTCAAAAAATAAGACTTTTCGTTCGGGTCTACTTGCAGCTTGATGACTGGTTTTCTGCGGCGTTCGGACTATCTTGGTATCCGGCGTCTATGAGTGTCTGCTGGGGGTTTCTGCCACTGGAGTATCTGTAATTATCTCCATAGGGAGACTCACTCGACTATCTATCATATTTAACGTTCTTTTTTCTTTGTGTATTTGATTGATGTATCTAATCCATGTTACAAAGGTCGCGCACACTTTGTACAAAACATTTTCTATTCTCTTTTCAATGACTCCCGGTTCCTAACGGTTTTTTCCAGTGTGTGACTTGACGACCACTCTATCACCCATGTTAAAGCTCCGGATATTCTAATTTTGCCCGCGTCCATCCATTGGTTTAGGTGGCAACATAGCGTTGAATATAGTTCGAATACTTTTCCGAACATCGCTTCAGCAGCAGACTTTCCATCTGGGACGACAAGGTTAGGCATAAATCTATAAGCTGTTGAGAATTTCGTAATTACCTGACTTGTCCCCTCACCTTCTCCTTTCAGTAGTGCTCTTTTGAATGTGTCCACGAAGCGCTCTGCCTGTCCATTTAACTGAGGATGATAGGATGGAGAGCGTATTTGTACAATTCCATTAATGTTGCAGAAGCACTTGAATAATTCTGCAGTGAATTGTGAGCCATTATCAGTCACTAAAGTTTCCGGAACTCCGAAGCAGCTAAACAGTTCAGATGACTTACTGACTGTTTCACTGGCTGTACAATTTGCCACGGCATAGATTTGTGGCCATTTTGTGAGTGCGTCCACTATGACGAGAAACATTCTCCCTCGTATTGGGCAGGCAAAATCGGCATGCAGCCTCTCCCATTGTTGTGGTTTACACTTCTTTGGACCTTTAGCTTCTTGCAGGCATGACGAACTATTGCGGTATCTGGTTTAGATATCTTGATCCATTGTAGGCCAGTAAGCATAGCTTCGAGCCAACGCTTTTATCTTATTGATGCCGGGATGGCCGCTGTGGAATTGTTTCAGAACCATGTGGCGTGATGTTTTTGGAATAACAATTCTGTCACCAAACATAATACATGAATCGACCATCATGAGTGAGTCTCGTCGGCTAAAATATTGCAGCATTTCTCCTTGAAAACGACGGTGAGAAGATAACCACTAAGTTCTCCTAATGTCTTGTCATATCCTGTGGCTTCATTGCTGGCTTTGAAAGTAACTGGTGAACCATCAACTGCATCTTTCAATACTCGACATACTTCTGTTTCCGTCTCAATTGCTGCCACCAAGGTATCTTCTTTCTGTTTTACTCGTGAAATATTCAGTCTAGACAAAGCGTCAGCTTGTCCAAAATCAGTAGTGGGCTGGTACTTGATCTTGAAGTCATAACCCAAAAGTGTAGTTCCCCACCGTTGCAGTCTGTTTGCTGTGTATACTGGGATACATTTCTTCGACCCAAAAATGGCTAACAATGTTTTGTGGTCAGTTAGTAGAGTGAACTGGCGTTCAAATATCATCTTGTGAAACTTCTTTACAGCGAAGATAATCTACAATGCTTCCTTCTCGATCTTACTGTAGTGACGTTCTGCTGTACTTAACGATCTAGCCGCACTTGATATAGTTTTCTCGGATCCGTCTGGCATGATATGAGAAATAACTGCTACAATGTCGTGGTTTGAAGCATCTGATGCTACTACAATGGGTAAGGATGGGTCGTAATGGGTGAGCAACAGATCCGAGACTCGTATTTTCTTGATTTCTTCCAAAGCGGCTTGGCAATTCGTAGACCAATCACATTTTGCATTCTTCGCCAGAAGATTAGTTGAGGGGGGGACGCAGGTGAAGAAGGTTAGGAATAAAAGCTCCATAATGACTAACTAGTCCCAAAAAGGATAGTAATGTGGGGACGGCCGTCGGTCTAGGCATAGTTTTCACTGCCTCAGTATTCTCTGGATCTGGCCTTCTGCCATCTTTGTCGATTATAAATACGAGGTAGCCTATCTTTTGCATACAAAAGTTACATTTCTCTGCACGGAGTCGGAGTCCCTATTCGGCTATTTGCGACAGCACCTGATCGAGCTTCTTTTCTAAGTCTATTCTGTCTATTCCCATAAGTGTTATATCATCCAGATAGGCTGCAGCACCTAGAACATCCTGTAGCATAGTATCCGTTACTTGCTGAAATATGAATGGGGCCGTCTTGACTCCGAAAGGTAGTCGATTATACCGGAATATGCCCTTGTGTGTGTTCATGGTGAGCAGATATTTACACTCATCAGCAACAGAAATTTGTAAGTAAGCTTCTTATAAATCCAACTTTGCAAACAGCTTACCTCCATTCAGTTTATCAAAAAGATCTTCAGGTAGGGGAGATGGATACTGATGAGTTTCTAGAGCTTCATTTAGCTCGACTGAGTAATCAGAACATAAACGGATGCTACCATTAGTTTTCTTTACTACCACTATAGGTGCAGCTCATTCTGAGAAATTCACCGGTTCAATGACACCCAATTTATGAAGTCGTTCTAGATCTTGTTCAACCAATGAGAGGGCAGCATGTAGTACAGGTTTCTTAAGTCGAAACACCATCTTTGGTCCTTGTCGAAGGGTAAGAGCAGCTTCAAATTTAGTACATTCTCCAAGACCATCACAGAATATCATTATATGTCGTTTTAATAATGCTTCAATTGAGTTTTTCTCCTCAACTTTCGACATACTGACGTTGTTATAGATCGATTTTATGGGACGGTCTATTAATTTCAACCTTTCTCTCCAATTAAGCCGCGATAAGTTGAGTGATGGACGTTTTCTGAAAAATACTACTCCCTTCTCCGTAAATTACATCAGCAATGCTCAGCATTTCCCCGGATGCACTATGTGATGATTGGTGAGTTGGATATATTCGCGGTCTCCCAATTTCTTCCAAGTCCTTCTGCTTATAAGTGTTATATCAGAAGCTGTGTCTAACCGTAAGCAGGCATCATACACATTAATCTTGAGAGAAACTTACGTTCTACGGTTATGGGAGCCGGTTCTGTTAACAGCTACCGTCACTTTGGCTGTACGTGACTTGAATCTCTTAGAATACACTTTAGGTTGATGGCGTTTCCGGGTTTTTCAATGACTTTCTTTGTGATCTTTTGTGGGACACGTAATACAACGGTGATTTGTCTGAGGTAGATATCTGTTAAAATTACTGCAATCTCCACAAACCCCCATTCTAATAATTTCCTATATATATTAATTTTCGCTTTTTTATTATTCGAAAACTAATAAAGAAAACGAACATGCTTATATCTTGGAAAAATTGGTTTCAGGTTCTGGTTTTTTCCAGAAAAAATTTTAGCAGTATAAAAAATAGTTATGGTTTTTAATTAGATTTGGAATTATCAGTCAATTATCTGACTGTCCAATACACAGATAACCTTGAGAGATTTTCTTCTTCGGCTTGTTATATCAACAATATTTGAAATCTTTACTTTTTCATTGGATGATTATGAAACAAAGCTAGACTATATGTGAATAAAGGAATCTATTTTATTTAGCTCATTGGTATTGTGGCAAAGAAAAAGTATTGAATTAACTCAGCCAACCAAGCTGTCAATTCATCATGGTTTAATAATGAACTTTGTAGATTTCTGATAAGCTTTTCTGATAATGTTTCTGGACGCAGGAGCCATCTAAAATGTATGTAGAATAATTATTACACTTCAGTGAATTTTGCGGTGATATAAAACAGTTCATTACACCTTTCAGATATAATTTACTTGGCACTGATGAATCCATCATACCATTCATGAATGAATAAATATACTATACCACATGGATATTAAAAGATAATTGTATGTTTATCATTGAATATGATGAAGCTACGTATCCTAAAAATTGGTAACAATAAAAATATCATTCAATGAAATGAATAAATATGAGTATTAGTAATAATAAAATAATTGACACATGTGAGATGATTGAAAAGGAAGTAAAGTGACATATATTTTTCAGTTGTCATGTGAACTTTTCTGACATGTCAGACAAATATATGATGAACTATTATTATCATGTGTTTAATACTTTTCATGAGCATGTTATAGGAAATAAAATAGGGCTATCAACCTCATTTTGTTTACTCAGTTTATTTTATATAAATATACTGATTACCAAACAAATCTATGCAACTAGTATACGTACCAATCTCTTGGACATTTATAAATTATATTTACAAATTTTACTAAGCTACTTGAAGACTACAGCCCAAAAGAATATGAAAAATATGCAGCATCACACAACAAAATTTACTTGATAGTACATATACATATGATTTAATATAGTTGAAAGTGTGAGTCAATTGAAGCTAGACTACCATCGAAAACCTGGAAGCACTGGACGGCCGTTTCGTGCTATTATGAGACTCCTCAGCAGTGCGCATCCACGATCCCGCACTCGCGAGATTCGAACCCAGGACCTACTAGTCTCGCGCCAGAGCACTTAACCGATAGACCACTGAGCCGGTATCCAACGATGTTAATGTCTAACTTCAACTGATCCACGAAGTTGAGCAACCGTTCACCAATTGTCTTCAGTGAGTTGTTATCTCACAACAGACGTGGTTTGAACTCCACTAATCACTGCTTCTCACTAGAACTCCTGGATTTACCTCTCGAAGTTCGAATCTTGCGAGTGCGGGATCATGGATGCGCACTGCTGAGGAGTTCCATAATAGGACGAAACAGCCGTCCAATACTTCCAGGTTTTCCATGGTGACCTAGTTTCAATTGACTCACGCTTTCAACTATGGAAATATTAAATCTCCACAAAACCCCTTCTGATAATATAATTTAATGTTTATGTTAACATTCATGTTCTCTTCATAATGATCTTTGGATTAAGCAACCTAAGGAACTTTCATATCATTTAATATTGTTTATGAATTTAAAAATCTATATTATACAGTATTTAGTGTAATATGTACTTTGTCTGCGAAATACAAAAGAATTTTTTCACATTGTTCCATCATAACCTGTTTAAAATGAGGATGAAATTGTCCTAAATTAGTTCAAGGTTATATATATATATATATATATATATATATATATATATATAAGCACCTTATTAGTACATAAAGTTTTCCTTACTTAGTAAACAGAATATCAATGGGTCCTGTGGTGAATTTAAACTCAGTAGTCTTTTCAACAAAAAAGAAATGATTATTATAACATTTTAACTTTCACATCACTTTCAGAAATAGATGATGAATGAACGAGTTTAATGGATAAATATATCATAGATAAGGTAGATGCTAACTGGCAAAGTAGATAAAGATATAATTTAAGTTATACAACTACTGTTCTTTTTCTATTCACCAAACACCTTTCATTTCTCATATTTCATCAAAAATATTCTAATTAAATGGAGAAACCCAACACTAATTAGACTTTAATCGAATATCATAATGAGTTCAATAATAATCACTAATGCATAAGAATTGCTGAATAAACAGGTGAGAAGTTCTATAAGACAAAAGAAATCCGTTGATAATCAGTTGGTTTAAAAGTTAATTAATAAATGTGTAGATCAGGTTACTTCATATACATTTTTCATAACCACTTTCTGAAGCACAAATCAATGCAATGACATGCCATACAGAATAACCTTGATTAGAATAACTTGTCATTGACATGTTCAGACCTATTATGAATTTGATTGTTTTAAAAATATACTGTATTGTTTAATTTGCACTAATTAAACCTGTGTTAATTTTATTTCGGTTATTTGTTTACTCTAAGGAAGTGACTTACATTAAGTCACGAAATATCAGAAATATAATTTTCTACTCATTCGGATATCATAAAAAATATTTTTTTCTATTAACTTTCTACCTAATGCTCAACTTATTTGTATCTATCAACTCCGACCTTGGTATTGATTATATAGATTTGAGTAAAATGGAAAATAACACGGGCTATTTTTCTTAGTTGAAAATATGTAATACAATAGTTCGCATCGTTGATTCAAATAACTTAGACTAGTTAACACGAAAAAGAACTGGATAGATGTTTTGTATTGATTCAGGGCTCTTTTTCAGTAAATGTTTATAACTATACATCGGATTGATTCTGTGGCCTCTGAAGCTCACTGTGGGTACAATATTTTGGAATCACTGGATGATTCAATCAATGGGTGACATTGTAGTGTGTGCTAATTATACGGACAGATATAAGCAGTATGCATCGAGATTTAGAAGTTGGATTTTTCTGACAGAAGAAGAACGTGAGGGGAAGAGAAGGGGGAACGGAAGCAGCCCAAGTAGCAACAGGAAAAGAACGATGAAACTTGTATGGGACAATTCAAAGAAGATAGGCAAAAGATGTATTCAGTGTACTGTTTTCATATTTTGAAAATTCAGTGTGTGTTTTACATGATTAAGTAAACGGGTTTATCCTACCTATGTCTTCGATTATTAAAATGGTACAAGGTGATTATTTAATGCTATCGACGATTTCAGATCTGTTTGGATTTCGTAGTTCGTCGTCGGAATATCTGACATAATTAGGTATTTTAAGCTCTATCAATAATGTGTAACATATAAAGTGAGTAATACCTAATTCTTCCTAAAGATATATGTGCATTATGGATTGCATTCTGATAAAAAAACATTTATGAACTGACTCGTTTTACACTTTTATATGTATATGAATTTGACATTAGGGGCCGAATCAACAAAGAACAATGTTTAGATGTATTAATCACCAGAACCAATACGACAAAACCTTAGAATGAAGTATATCGGAAGCCAAATGATACGGATCAAATCCACAGTAGTACAAGCAACAACCTAATGGCTCACATTTATTTAGACACATAAATATCGGTACAAAGGGGCACCAGATACATATGTGCCACACAAATCTCATTTGATTTGTGTGAGGGCTGTGATAGTACCCAGGTGCCCAAAACGAAGCAGGTGGTTTTCTTAGGGGGTCACACCCGGAGTCTTTGACCTAAAGATCTAACCTACAAGGCAGTGGAGCATCGTGAGGAGATGCAGTCCCATGGTAGCCGGTGGTTCATACGCCATTTGTTTCTTCAGGATCCTGGAGCTCATGTTCACCGTTGGTTTAGAATCAGGGTTTTCCAACTCCCCTAGGTGGACTTTCCGTATCCACCAACCCAGTTAAAGCGCCGGACATTCACTTTCCGTCCTCTCAATTTCGTAAACAACACGCCTGACGGGGAGAAGGCAGTGAGTAGGACTTCCCTGGCAGAGGCTACAGACGCATGTCCATGTTAGAGCATTTGGAGAGGGAGAACAGACTCTCCCCACTCTCGACCGTACCAGGGCATTTAGGGGCAACGGCTCACAAATTAAGCTATATCTAAACCCTTTTCAAAGAAAGGAAGACAAATTACTAGACCAACACAAACAATGAGAAGGAATATCTGACGGGTGTCTTTCAAAATACGAATTGACCCCACTAACTAATATAAAGTTAGCAGCAAAAATCAACCACCGAATAATGCTTCTTTATATTATGAACACTTGTAAAATTAGAAACACATCAATAATGCCGCTAGGAATAGGTTACATACCAAATCATAAGAAGAGATAATGAAAATTAGTGTGTTAATTACAGCAGCACAATTACAAAGAAAAACTAAGTAAAACCCATGTCAACAGAACAAGCTGATAGACATTTGTGAAGAAATTTCAATATCTGATTTCTTCCGCCTACAAAGACAGTAAATGTTTCAAAAATTAGTCATTTTTCTCAAAGAATACAGGATCTCCAAAATTCTCCTTATGAGCCACAAATATTGTCAGTCATCAGAATTATATTCATTTGTGGTAAGTTTTTGTTCCTGTTTGTTAAGTTATTCATAGAAAGCCGTGAAAAATAACGTGAGAATATACGTTTGAAGTTGACTTTGAGGTGACTCATAATTGTATCTCACGTCTGGTCCAATTTAGTTTGTTTATTTTTCTTGTTTTAGCCATCCATCTTATTCTGCTTAATAGTCCATTTTTTAATTGTCGAGAAGAAACCATATATGACAAAGTTTTTAACCGATAATTCATGTAATGTCATTTTTGTACAAATGAAGTAGGCCTTGATTTACTTTCAATTCTTCTACAAAAAAATAAATTCTTGTTTAAATGTGTATGTTTATTTCCACTATTATTATTATGGTATTTATTTTTGCTGATGTGTATGTGTGTATGAGAGGGGACATTTTCACTATAGTTATGATTACCTTCTGCCGTAATCAAAAGTATCTTTACATAAATTCACTTAGTATTGTTTGGTTGAATCTTCCCATTGATGGCATATGTGCATACTGTGCGTATTGCCTCGATATAGCCTAAATTCACAAGCATGGTAAGCAAAGATGGATAGTGACTAGCAGTGGAATCCAGTACGCGCGTTTCGTCCTATTCGGGACTCGTCAAATCTATTTAAATTGTTCAGTAAAATGATTGTCTCTGATTTATATTTTTGTAGATTCTGAGTCATGTTTTTTTTATTTTCTATGAAAATAATTAAAAGTAAGTAAATTTACAATATGTAAGTAAGTGAAATATATAAAATGTCATTCAAATGATTATAAAGTCGAAATATGAAACATTGAACCACGTGAATACGTAATAGGAATAATAAAAAGTTACAAAAAATGTTTCCTTTACAATTCAATCATTTCCTTAAGTTTTACAATCATCCTTATAACTATTATAATTATGCGGTAGACTGTTGAAAGGAAGATTAGCTCATTGTCATTATGAATTTTAATTATCAAGAAGAGTCACTTGATAAATCTAGTACAGTTTTAAAAATCTGACTTTAAGATCGCTAGAGAAAATACCATTATATAATCGCCATTCGGTTAGAGGATATATTAGAGATATGCTGCTGATATAAATGCTTGGCAAATAGGTCCTAGTTTTCTTTACAAACTGATTACTAAAATACTCCATCTATCTAGTAAAAGGATTATCAGTGAAGTCGTTACAAAAAAAAGACTCAGTTCTAAGGGAATTACCAAAGTAAGTTAGTTGAGGAGAATAGTTCTGATCGATTATAACGACAGTAATTTTCCAACAACAAAGTACGATTTTGACACATATGGTAAGCCTGATAATTTTGTACGAATGAGGAATAATGCAAATTGGAGGAAAAAGTGATATGACTTTATTTCGATCGATTTATTTCAAATACATTTTTAATTACATACTATGAATGAATACTATCGTTTTTATATCTGTGTGTGTACGCGCCCCGTTAATGTAGAACGTGATAATACCGCCAATTAGAATACAGTGATTTATCGATCGGACCAATGACACATGAAACCCGTACGAGCAGTCTGGAGTACTTATCGGTCCTGCTTTCTGTCTAGCCCAGCCAGTTAAATCCAGAACACCAATAACAGACTCTGCAATATGAATCATTTATTTCAAACATACTGGGTTTATATACCAAACAGACGGACAACATTGTACTATAAAATTGAAAATAAGATTTGTACAAGATTCAGCCAAATGTGACTATGAATGTAGGAGGCAGTAATTAATAGACTGCGGATAACTCAAGAACGGTAAATCGTATAGTAATAGTTCGTAGGTCAAACAAAGCTTATAATGAAAGGAACATGAATATGAATATTTAGGTTACTTAACAATTATACAGCAGGAAATATACGTATCATATTGGTCTATAAATAGTTCTCAAAAGTCACTATTCATAATTCTTTTCGGGATATAACAATCGTGTTTTTTAAAGCATAAATCAAGAAACATTAACCTACAAGAGCGATGTGACTAGGCTGCATAAAGAAAGAGATAGTATGTTCTAGAATCCATACAACAAAAATGCTTTATCGAGTGTCTTTAATTAGGTTAGTCTATCTACATATGCTATTGAAGTCACGATCAAATGTTTATAGTCATTCTAGATACAAATATATAGCGTAAGCAAATGATGCTATTGGAAACAAAACTTTCTTGGCCAGAATGTAGTTACTTTTTTTTAAAATAAAGCAATAGATTTCTTTCATTATCTACCGATAAATGAACTGAAAATAAAATTAAGGAAGTTACTAATATTAGTAATAATATTTTGGTGAATTTGATGGTGTTATTTAAGCTGTGTGTACAGTTATTTAGCGAGATAAGTTACATAGATGTTTTCTGAATAGACCGATGAGCTATAAATTGGATTTTACACAGGGAAAACAGTCTGTTTTATTTGTCAATTCAAGAAAGCATTCTTTAGACTATACTAATATGTGTTACTACAGTAGGGTTAGTGTATATCTATATGCTACTTGATAAGTATCATTTATAGATACTTGAGTATAAAATATAAAACAAATGTAGATATCCATGCCCAGGTTGGTCAGTCAGTCAGCTACAACGTAGGATCAGGCGCACATATCCATCGATCCAAGTTGCCATACCTCAGTAGCACAACAAGATGAACACGCAATTCATAGAAATAGTTAATTTAGTGGTGGTAGTATATAAAGAAAGATTGTATATAAGGATATAGTATAGGAAGGAAGAACGTTATGAAGCAATTTTAATCTCAAGGTTTAAGGGAAGATAAAGAGTGTATACACCTACACCATTGTGATCGATTCTCAGCCATGTCATCCAGAGCCTCCAACCATTGGTTACGATAGTCACGCGGGCCCCAACCAAGTAGTCTGCATCTGCCAACATGGCTCAGACTAGAAGTTAGTGACTTCAAGCATTGATTCCACGTTTTGGATTGGCCGCCCCCAACTCTCTTCCAATCATCCCCTACACTAGTCAACATAGCGCGTCGTGGTAATCAGTGCTCAGGCATACATAACACGTGGTCCAACCATCTCAATCGATGAAGATTCATGACCTCATCAACTGATTTACCATCGTTCCCTAATACCCTGCGTCTAACCTCACTATTACTTACCCGGTTATCCCACCAGATGAGAGCAATATTTCTAAGACATTTGTGGTCAAATACTAGTAACTAACGCGTATCCTCTACTCTTCATGGTCACGTTTCGCAGCCGCAAAGTAGAACAGAGCGAACTGCTGCCTAGGTTGGACATGATAGTTACAAATAAATTAGGCATTGAATAGAAAAATAGGGAAGCTACACGTCGACATTTTAGAATGTTCCCCTAGTAGTGATTAGACGGAATGTCTTCGGCTCTTCCTGGGTTTATTGAGTTTGCCAACGAGCCATCCTTAGAATATATATAGTTTTCTGATTTTTAAACAATGGGTTTCCTGATCATATTTTATCATCGCCTAATTTTAGATTAATAAACAATTTGAACTTCAGTTTGTCAAGAGTAGAGGATTATGGGTCATAGATTCGTGAATGATAAAACTAACTGTAAAATTTGTAAAGCTTGTGTTGTCAACTAATTTCTTATGATTTTACAAATGAATCTGCTTACATTCGATTATCATGTATCGTTTTCTTTTCTGACTTCGATAAATTTCCATATTAAAAAGGAAGTGGGTTTTCAGATATCAACATTTTAAATACAAGTTATTTCTATTTATCATCTGAACACTAATTACCTAGCAATTCCTTCTATAGAAAACAAGAGATACGTCCCTGAAGTCAATCGATGCATTTTGATTGATTATTAGTTATTATTAACCACTTTCAAAACATTTATTGAGTAGTTTAGATGAAGAGGTTTAGTTGAAATTACTTTACTATCTAGAAGTTGTCATGGATTGATCCTAGTTGAGAGTTTAACGAAAATCAGGGAGTATCGGACAGCCTTATCTCAGTGTGTGAATTCTAATTAAAGCACACTCACGATACCGCTAGATATAATAACAGAACCCTAAGTCTTAATCCCATAGCGTCTACTGGCATACGTTTTTCTCCGAACAGATTGTTGTGTGCTAATCATTTTGTTTCTCTCCTACTGTACAATACTATTCAACAAATACATGTGAAATACTAAACAGTGCTTACTTCAAACTTCTGAAATGCACTACAACAGTTTGGTGTTTTTTATTATAACTAAGAAAACATAAGTTATAGTGCAGAATAATTCTAAGTTACAGCACCTTATGTGATGATAACCTACTGATTATGCAATTTAGGTAAATTTTATTATCAAGTTAAAGTAAAAAGATATCGAAGTATGTACCAAGTAATTCCAAAGAGGGTAATATTTATCACTATAAGTCCAACCAAGTTAGAAAAGTGAGTTTATAGATTGTATTAATTCAAAGATTTGAGGATTTTCGTAGGATGATGATTTGTCCAAATGTTTAAGCGTATCTACAAATATACTTATCCTTTAACTGAGAAGACTTTATTTATCAACAGGAGTCGGTTGTTAGCATGATGGAATTCGCCCCATCACATACAAGTCTATTGTATCAAAACAAACGAAAAAGTTAAATGAAAGTAATTAAACTACTTGTGTATCTTGAAGTAGTGTATTTAGTGTGTAGAAACCCTAAAAACTAGATTTTGTACAAACAAAAAAGTTGTTAGCGGGGATTACTTGTAAAGAATATCTGCATTTGAGTCAGTACAGATTGAATGGAATACCGATCACAGAACTTTATTCTAATCTAAAGAATACGAGTTGATCAGTCAGTAAAACCATATGAATTAAACCATCCAGAGGATTATAGGTAACACTTTGACACGAAATAAAGTGCATTAGTAAGACCAATCAACTTCTCTGAAGTTATACTTACACAAGACAAATTCTTATGGAATCCATTTAATTTACAAGATTTAACAAATTTATATAAATCTATTGCCAAAAATAGTAAGACCATCTAGAATTCTATTTTAAACCTTTACAATTGTATTCAGTGTTATTTCAGGCATTAGGGATACCATGTGATCACTATGGATCAATAAACACAGAATATATATATATATATATATATATATATATATATATATATATATATATATATATATATATATATAGAAGGATAAATGCAATAAAACCTTCATTGTGAATTATGTTAACAGCAGCACACCTGATCAGTAAACACATGACGGGAGTAAATATGTAATGGTCGTGTTGTAAATAAATATCCTTGGAAAGTATATTTTAAAATGTTAAAGAGATACTTACGTTTGTACTTCATGTACGTTTCGTAATGTTTTTTAGATATTTAATCACCAAGTAAATGCTTTGATGGACCACATAAGATATACTCTTCAAACTTCCACAACTGAAAAATATCTGAAGCCTTAATGTCTGTATAGATTTAAGAATACGAACTGGGTGATTACAACGTTTCAAACGCGGTATTTATTAAAGGAAGTAATTATACAAGGGGAAATAAAAAAGAATGCATTTCAATTATTGATTCGCTCTACATCACAGATTTAAGCCAATGATCATCTTTTATCCCAATAAGCTTTCTGAGATATGCATCATTTTCATAAGTGAATTTCTAATTGTTCGATTACTCTGCGACTAATCATTATGGAACGTTTAATTTTATAGTATCTTGAGAATGTCTTCTGCCCCTGTCAATTATCATGTGACAAAATCGCCAATTGGAATACCGACTTCTATGAACTTGTTCCTGTGCTAAACCAAGAACTAGCACTCTGAATCCTTATTGGTCTTTAATATGGTAGCTTCTCGCCTAACCCTGTCATTGAGTCCAGAACAAAATATCAGCTTCCACTGTATGAATCATATATTTCAGACATACGTAGTTCATATACAAGCAGACCAGACGGCATCACACCACAAAATGAAACAATAACAGATATAAAGACTCAAGCCAAAAGTGACTGTGTGGGAGACTGTAACCAGTAGGTTGGGAATGAATTAAGAATAGTGAATCGTATAATAGTAGCTAATAGGTCAAATAAAAGCTTATGAAAAGAGAGACATAAATAAATATACAATAACAGTCTATAAATAGTTCCCAGAAGTTACCAATAGTTCAACTTTCTTCGGATACAACAAGATTAGTTCAAATAGCAGATATATTTCATTAAATCAGGAAGTAACATACACTTTTTTCATCCTCGTATAGCAGTTGTTGTTCATTTATGACAATCAGTGAGTTTGATTTTAACTTCGATAAGACCATTATTCAACCCAGCGCTGAGAGAACGAGTTAGCTACTGGTTGGTGCCCTAGGTCAGGATAACACGTCAGATTACAAGTGACAACCTAATTTAGATAGGAACTAGATTTTCTTACTTCACATTTTCTACTTAGGAGATGAGTAAAACTACGAAATAATTGAAATGAAACTGTACCATCAAGAACGTGAAAGCAAAGATTATAAAATCACAAAGCTTTAGACATAATGAATAATTTAAGATGGTTAAACCATATCAAGAGATTTAATACTCGTTTATGTTATTTTGACGGATTTCAGTGGATGCCATTCTGTCCCAATCTCATCACCTTAAAAAGAAATTATTTTTCTCAGTAAAATTTATTGTCTAATTATCAGAAACAGGATCACATTTAAATACTTTGACTCATAACCAGAGACCCGTATGACGGTACCAGTTCAGGGACATATAACGTTACTAACCACACCACAATTACTCATTTCATCAATTAGGAAGACCGGGGTGGATAGTTGAACTTACACTATTTAGGTATTAAAGATGTGATAACTTAAGAAAACTGTACTTGTGGAATTCCTGAGGTCAAGTTTTACAAGAAAAATAGTTAAATTATACTACGAGACATAGGTGAGCACTATCTGTCTGTTAAACACAACTGCATATCTCCACTTGTACAAATGTACGTGGACAACTATAGACATTAGTGCAACTGAGAAAATGTTGGAATATTGGACAGAGGAAACACTAACTTAACTACAATTTTTAAAAATATGTTACACTTTTTAGTCATCAATCAATAAACAAATTGAAGTAGACCCGGTTGATCAGACGAGAACATGGACGTTTAACAACTACGCAGTCGCATATCAAATCACAAGAAGAGATAATGGAAATTAGTGTGGTGATAACAACAGCACAATTAAAAAGACGAACTCAGGAAAACACATGTCAACAGAACAAGCTGACAGACATTTGTGAAGAAATTTTAATATCTGATTTCCTTCGCCTACAAAGGCAGTAAACGTTTCACAAATTAGTCATTTTGCTCAAAGAATACAAGATCTCTAAAATTCTGAAACTTCAACATTAGAAGCTGTCAATCAGTTTTAGTATTTCGCCAACCATAGATCGATACTAAAGCACTGTATTGAATAAAAAGTTGCTTTCCATGTGGAATTTCAATATATACCTATGAATCTTACAGTAGGGGGAAAGTTGATAATAGCGACCGAAATCTCAAATAATTCACTAATGAAATAAAAAAGTGGACGAACTTTTAAAAAATTTAAACTTATTTATAAGGAAATAAAGAAATTATGATACAAAAAAACATTCCGAAAATGATACATTTACAATTGCAAAGAATAAAAAAGAAAGAGATGGAACGAAAGTTTTGGAGGATTCATTACTGAAAGTAAAAATTAAGGTATTCATGGTTTGTCATCATAATAATAAACAAAAAAGTCAAGGAATAGCAAGTTGCTTAGAACAAACAAATGAAATAAGTTCATTTTTATTTTTTGTTTTTAAAAAGGTAACTCAAACATTTGAAACAAGTTATAGAATATTTTCAGAAATATATATCATATTATACATTTTTAATCTCTTCGCGATTGAATATTGAATTTTTCTCAGATGATTCAAACAATCCATCCGTTGATGGCTTTATAAAGTAGGTAAACAAGAATAACAGAAGATATTAGGAAATATAAACAAATCAACAAAATATATATTAGTAGTATTTGTGAATAAATTTAAAATATATGCGTACAACCATATGAAACATGTTTAGATATTCTATACACGTGTTTAAACTACACATGGACAAACATCTAGGATAGTTAGATGTATAAAAAAGAAAAAGAAATAATGGTGGCCGAGTGACAATATAAATCATTAACAATAGGTTCGATTAACTATGTATATATATATATATATATATATATATAGGATACTACTGAGTGTGAGCTGCAAACAAGAGGTATTTACAGATACCTTGTAAAGTGATGGCTTAATGGTTAAGGAATTTGACTTTTAACCGCCGAATTTCAGGTTCAAACCCTATTCGCCATAGTTCAGTTTGGGAAACAGGGTAGTATCATTAACACTCAAACTTAGAGTGCAGCTGATATCCAAGTATCTGAAGAATGAGTTAATTTAAAAAATTTCAATGACTGTCCAAGTTAAATTTATTAAGGGAAGCATTTATTTAAGAATTAGTTCAAGGTAGGAATGATCAAAACAAGTTACAGAAATAATTTGTATCTGTGACTTCCGGCCTACGCTCATTTGGGAGTAACAGGAGTAAGTAAGTATCTTTGACTTCCTCATCCTCTTAAAAAATAATATAGCCTTGAAACACAAAGAAAATTCAGCTGTGAAAAACTAGGGCGAATACATTGGAACATTTTCATTATGAAAATAATAATTTAATAAATAAATAAATGGGGTTGTTTGTGGAGATTTTTAGTAATTTTTTGTATATAGTTGAAATCATGAGTCAATTGAAGCTAGACCACCATGGAAAACC